>NC_091825.1:76082500-76382500 GCF_038994185.2 Dermacentor albipictus | reverse complement strand
GGCAGCTATAGTTGATGCAGCCTGGGTGAAAGGTAAACAAGCATATACGGCCATTGTCTAAAATTATCATGGGAAGTTGCAAGGTGCTATCACTAGTTTTACCAAGGACCCCATGGTGGCGGAAAAAGTGGCAATTGCTCGAGCCAGCAGGAGTAATAAGTGGGCCTGCGTTTACAGTGATTCGAAATCCGTTATAAAGTGTTTTGATAAAGGCTACGTAGCTGGTGTTGGAGCTAAACTTTTTGAAAACATTGGGATTATGAGAACTGAAATCCGATGGTTTCCTGCGCATATGGGAAAAGTGGACGACACTCGGATAAACCTCAATGAGGTTGCTCATGACTTTGCACGAGGACTTGCTAACCGTGACACTCACAACCGAGCCGCTCACCATCAAGCCAGGGAATCTCGATATTATTTAATAACATACAATGCCATTACCAAACACTACTATTTAGGACGCAGGCAATTCCCATTGCCACATTCAAAACTGAACAGGGCTCAGGCACTCTCACTGCACTTATTGCAAACAGGTACATATCCCACACCGTACACCATTAATAAAATATATCCAGAAGGGAGATTATGATGGATTGCAAGATTGCAATGGCATCATTGGAATCAGACATATGCTGGCGACAGCGACTCTCTCCAACCTCGTTGAAGAATGGACACAGTGGGAGAAAAGGATTCAAAGCCCGTTCTTTCAGGACCAACTAAGGGCCGTCCAGAGGGTCCATGATGTTGCTGAAAGGCTTGGCCTGACAGTGCCAACGTGGGAGTGGCCGCCTTGGCTTAAGAAGCCCAGCCTCCGGACCTCATTACAATAAATGTTTTCACACCTACACACACTTCAGTGGGAGGACCGCAAGTGGCTCGGATTTCATATATGGAGAAGTTAGCAGCTACTCTACGGATGGCCTGTAATAAAAGTATTAAATGTGAAAGTTTGATATTTCCCTTCAATATATATATTGAACGGTCGTCTTCCTCAAATTTTTATAAATTATACATGCATGTAATTGCTTTCTCCTGTCTCCTCACAAAAGTATGCGAGGCACTTTTTTGTATTTAGCTGAATTAAGTAGAATGCTGTGAGTCAGGCAAAATACACTTTTAAACTGTGCAGATAAACAAAGTGAATGTGTAGATAGGTGTTTATTCAGCTGTTCTAGACTGTCTTACCGCCGTTATTTAAAATATTTCTCCGACTCCTACAAATGCTGTTCAAAAGGCCGATTTCCAACTAGATGAACATGGGCGAAATGTGAATTAAGATGCCAGGCGAAATATTCAAATTCCTGCTGCATTAAGAAGAGTTACAAGTATTTAGTGAACCGTCATTCTTTTTTCTTTATGTTCATGTTTCATACGAGGTTTGCAGTTGATTTTCCCATTGTATTCCGTGAGCTAAACAAATCACCTTGTTTATATGAAGCGAAAATAAGGGCGGCATTATGGGTAATTCGTAGACAGCCTTCAATATTTGCATTAATTACACACTGCGGAATAAATACGTAATCAAGTGATCCATTGCATTAAGAGTGTGTTTTATGACCCGATAGATATTTAACCCGCTGCTCTGAGGCATCTGCAAATGCGAGTGCGACTAAATTTATTGAATGTGGGGAAACGCTAGGGCAAATTTGCGTTCGAAGTTAAAAGCCTGCGGCTTAAATGCAACTATAATTAGCAGCTTGTGAGGAAGCATTCGAAAGGTGTTATATGGCTTACTTAGGCTATGTCTCCCCTGGATCAAAGGGAACTTTACCTTACACTACGTCCACGTTTTACGGAAGCCAGTGTTACGTCATTGGTTAGGCATAGGCATAACCTGATGTTCTCGCTCTCATTAGGACCTGTAAAAGAAATAACGTATTGGAGCGCTACATAGCGCACATGTATGAGTCTCAGGATCAGTACAAAATTTAGCACGCAGCCATAACTACAAAAAGGACCCAGATAAATCTTAGAAAACTTAGGCGAATCGCTGTCAAAACTTATGCGAAGGTATATGCGTGTGGATTATTACATTGTCTGCAAATAAATTTTCAAGCGCACTCTAATGCTGCGTACTTTACCAAAGCACGCGAGAGAATTTTCATAACAAAAAAGTTATTTAGCAGCAATAGGGCCCATCTTATGTGCAAGGTGGCACCAAAACTTAATTTTATGGTTTATTACAACGCATTAGAAATAATTATACAGCAATTATATTTTGGTATTTTTATGGCTTATACAGCACTCCCGCGCCATGCTCAGTGAACAAAATGAGGCGCCTTGTTCATATTTGGTCAATGTAAGACTGGGCAATAAGTAATAAGTAGACAAAGTTCAATGGAGTGGCTTAATTGCGGCATTTGCAATAAATTAGATGTGGAGTCTTAATAGGAGCGTTAAAAGTGTTTTACGTGCAGCCAGAATCCAGTGCGTTTCGCTGACAGAACGGCAAATGGCGACAAAATCAAATTAATGAAAATTTAGGGGAACGTTATGGCAAATCTGTGTGGGAAGTTAAGTGCATGTGGAGTAAGTACAACTTTGTGACAAAAAATTCATAAGCAACTGCTCACGAGGCCCAACGGTCGTTATCAGCTGTTCTTCCCAATTTCTTGAGATAACATTATGCTAGAGTAAGTTCATGCTTTGCAACGGGGGTGTTAAAATTGGTGACCTAGGTACGGGCAATGTGTGAAAAGCTTTCGTGTTGTCGGCTTGATTTAAAGCATTGCAAAAATTACTCAAGCATTCATTTTTTTAATCTGATATGAGAACCATAGAAAATAATGACATAAAAGAAATAGTGTGTCGCGACAATTACCCATCCCTGCCTAAATATAGGAGATAAAGGCGATAAACGCACGCTGTTTGATTGAATCCGTTTGAACAACACTACCTAAAATTTCAGTTTTTGGTATTTTGGGGCGTCTTGTGGTCTGACACTCTGCGGTCTTTGATCAGTTTTTCTAGTAAAAATTATTACAGCGAATGCTTTAATGCAATATAATTTTTAGCTTGAGAAAATAAACAATGAACAAAAATTATTTTCTGTTTCGGTGATACCACCTTATTGGATATATTTCCACTACGTGACGCCAGATTTGGTTTCTTTGTTACAGAAAAGAAGCAGAACGATAGCACTTGCAGTAAGCACACAATGAGTAAACAATGAGCCAAATTGAAACACTGTTCACATTGATGAAACCAGATTCACTAGAACGCCCGTATATGCCACGTATTTCAATTATTTCTCATTTTCCCTATGGGATTGCATAGTCTCGCATGGCGATAGACAAAACTTGGCTGGGTGAATCGGTATCAGAAAACGTTGATAAAAAGGCCCGTCTGTTATTCCTAAA
This sequence comes from Dermacentor albipictus, assembly GCF_038994185.2. NCBI lineage: Eukaryota > Metazoa > Arthropoda > Arachnida > Ixodida > Ixodidae > Dermacentor > Dermacentor albipictus. The sequence goes on along the minus strand of NC_091825.1, from coordinate 76,379,141 downwards.
CATATTTTGTTTCATGATTTTTCTGGTCTATCTTATCGAAGGTGTATATAAAAGACAATGACCGGTGCAAATATTGCGTTCTTGCAAATTAGTTCTTCGGTCAGGAGAACATACTTTGCAGCTAATAACGTACCACTAATCTCATTATTCAAATAACTGTTACATACGTTTTCTTTAGACCATTGGAGGCAGTTGGTTAATGGTAAATTTTGAGGCAGTCACATTTTAATTTTGGCTATATCTTTAAATCTTGAAAATAAAGTCTAATTCAACATCTAATTCAAACACTCAGTCCAAGCAATATTGCCACATGGTGTGGCGCAGCAAGGAACTGAAGAAGAGGAGAACGAGATTCGTGTCGGCATCGCGCGTCGCCGCTTGCGTTTTCGTAAAGTGCAACCGCCTGTATCGTCATTCAGCTTGCATACTCCAGCAGGATATACCCTACAATTCCATGGAGCTTGCTGGGTACGTTCAACTTATGCAGGAGACCCCACAGGCCAGCAAGGCCCTCGCCTCACAGTTGGAGTTGACTCCAGTTCACCGCACAAGCCGGCGATCCGAGGCCTCGCCCCAGAATTTGGAAACATCCAGGAAATAGTGATGACTGCGACCACTGCGACTTCTACGGAACGAGTGACACCGACTTACCTAACGCTGCTGAACCCCCAAGTGCCGACGGCTTTTCATGGCGAAACATTTGAAGCTGTGGAAGACTGGCTGGCGGAGTTCGAGTGCGTGGCTGCGTTTAACGAGTGGGACAACAACGCCAAACTCAGGAACGTCTACTTCAGCCCTCAGGATGGTGCTCGCACGTGGTTTATGAACCGCGAGAGTGCCCTGTCATCCTGGCCTGAGTTCCAGCGCAAGCTACTGGAGACCTACTCCAGCCCCGATCGCCGGGAAAAAGCAGAGCGGGACCTTCAGTCACGCGTTCAAAAGCCCAACGAGAGCGTCACGATGTAAGTGGAGGACATGGCGCGTCTCTTTCAGCGTGCCGAACCGAGCATGTCGGAAAAGAAGAAGGTGCGTCATCTGATGAGAGGCGTAAAGGAGCAGCTCTTTGGCTGTCTTGTTCGGAATACGCCCAAGACTGTTGCGGAGTTACGCACCGAAGCCACCGCAATGGATAAGACCCTTCAGCAACGGTCGAACTTGTACAACCGACAAGTAAATGCCGCCTGCACTCCGGATACGCCGTTAGGCTTCGGGCGCGACATCGCCTTGCTTTGCGAGCTGATTCGCTCAGTGGTTCCCGATGAGCTGCAGAAGCGCCACGGTACGTCACCACCTCCAGTCAGCTCCCTCGCCAGCGTCGTATGCAAGGAAGTACAGAAGTCACTACAGGCATCTCTTTCCAGCAGTGAAGCACCACCTCTGCCAAGCGAATCCCAGCGCAAGACTTACGCAGAAAGATTACTGAGCCCCGTCCAAGCTTTCGCACCTACTCATGTGGCGCCGCCAGCCGCGTTGCAATCGGCGCAAGCCGCTCCGACAACTCCGCTACCGTACTTCGACGATCGCCGAACACCCGTGAGGAAATCAGAGGCTTGGCGAGCACGCGATCGACGACCGCTGTGCTACCACTGCGGCGAAGCTGGTCATGTGTATCGGGAGTGCCCCTACCGACTACTCGGACTGCGGGGTTTTTCTATCGATTCAGCTCGGCCTAGGTTCAGCCAAAGGGCACACGACATCGCAGAATTCCTCGAACACCAGCGCAGGCCAGGACCATCGCAGCGGAAATCACGCTCACCCTCACCGCGGCGATATTTCCCGGCTCGCAATACCACCTCGAGGACGACGCAAGGGCGATCACCAAGTCCACGCCGGGAAAACTGACGTCAGTGACCTTCCGAAGAGGGGCGGCTGATGCTCGACGCGCTCAAGACCTCGTATCGTGCCGACCACAGAACAACGAAAACACGATGACGCCAGAACCAGTTTCCGCGAACAAGGGGCCCTATAACGTAAAACTATTCCAATGTGTTTTTATTCCTAATCCTGACGCGAAATATCCGTAACCGCCGACGCAAGCAACGGGGGGTCACCCGCCGGGTTCTCTGAACAGGCCAATCAAACGCTCTCCTCGTTCATAGGAAGCAACTTTTGTTTGCTTGAAAAACGAATAACATTGCCTACACTGAGCGGCTTGCCTTACCTAATTGGCTCACAAGAGGCGAGGAGCACGCTCAAATGAAGAGGGGTTCGATAGGGCCGAGTCACTGCTCTGTAAATCGTTAACCGGATGAAGAGGGTGGTGCCGGCGTCTGCGATTGGTCCGCTTCCCCTTATTTACCTTGCGGGGGCTCGTCGACAATCACGGCGGCATGCAAAGGAAGCATAAGAATGACTCTAAAACGGATCCTCAACAAAGGAGAATTGGCAGAACGAGGTCGTAAACGGGGCAAAAGCGTTCGAAAATGTTACACGGCCACGTAGAAAGTTTTATTGCACCCAAACAAACCCATGCTCTTCGACAGGTGCGAGTAGCCAGTGCCTGAGAGATCGGCGGCAGCCATCTTTTATTCCTTTCGGAACGGGGCAGCCTGCGGCTATTAAGAAGAAAATTCAGTTTTGTTCGGCATATTATTGCATCTTTATCACGTACACGTCACTTTGACTCGGTGAGTTTTCGCGGTTTTGTGACGTCGCGTGAGAGCCAGATGAAGTGGGCGCAGCCCGAAAACTTCTGACGAATGTCTGAGGGCTAATGGCGAAGAGGCGTCGAATCAGAAATTACTCTATTTCTTTTGTTCGGTCAAAGCATGCATAATCCGTGTGTACACGTTGTATCAGACGGGGAGCTATCGCGATTTTCGTGACGTCGCGTGACAGACACGTGAAAGGGGGATGGTCCAAAAAGTTTTTGTCCAATCCCGGAAGGCTGATTGCAAAATTGGAATAGAATAGTTTGGAATAGTTTTACGTAATAGCGCCCAAGATTTCACTGGACATACCTGAGTTGATCAATGGCTGAAAAAATGAGTGCACTTGTAGATACCGGCGCCGATTACTTCATGCTCTGTGCAAATCTGGCGAACGTTCTGAAAAAAAGTTACCTTGCCCTAGAATGCGGCACCAGTTCGTACGGCAGGTGGCCACGTCGTCACACCGCTTAGCCTATGCACCGCCAGAGTAGAAATTCGCGGTGCTGCTTTTCTCGCCACTTGTCTTGTTCTACGCGAGTGTTCTCGCGATTTAATTCTTCGGATAGACTTTCTCTGGGTATATGGCACCATTATAGACCTCCGCGAGCGCTGCATCGCTTTCTTGACACAAAGGGCAACACAGACCGACGCCATTGGACGCAGATCCAAACTTCGCGTTTTGGACGAGAGCATCACGATACCACTGCGTGCGAGTGTTATGGTTCCGGTCAAGTCTGATGGGCTACAAGACAATGAAGCCATTGTAGAAGGCAACATTTCTGTGTTGCTGGCACAAGGTATTTCTGTAGCGCGAAGCCTTGTGGAACTTCGTGATAGCCAGACAACGGTCCTCGTTACCAACTTCACTTTTGAGCACCAGCACATTTTTCGTGGCACTGCCATCGCCTACGCTGAACCATCAACGGACATCGTCGAGTGCTTTGCTTCTGAAGTGGACACAGACGACGGTTCGCTCAGAGACATCGATGTAAACTCCGAGCTTAAAGACGACCAAAAGAGCGCTCTGCAGGGACTCTTGAACGAATTCCGCGCGTGCTTCGCTCGGGCTACTAAGGTGGGTCAAACGCCAATCACAAAGCACCGAATAACAACATCCGCCGACGCGCGTCCCATCAAACAGCCTTATTGTGTTTCGCCGAAGGAACGTGGGACAATTCAAGCCCAAGTCAAGGAAATACTAGATGATGGTGTCATTCAGACTTCGCATAGTCCGCGGTCCTCCCCGGTCGTTCTAGTCAAGAAAAAAAGACCGAACGCTTCATTTCTGTGTTGATTATCGACGCATCAACGATGTTACCAAGAAGGACGTGTACCCACTACCACGTATCGATGACTCTTTAGACAGGTTGCGGCGAGCTAAGTATTTTTCGTCTCTCGATCTAAAGAGTGGTTACTGGCAAATTGAGGTCGCAGAATGAGACCACGAAAAAACTGCTTTCGTCACTCCAGATGGCCTTTACGAATTCAGCGTACTTCCTTTCGGTCTCTGTTCAGCACCAGCAACCTTCCAGCGAATGATGGACACCGTTCTCGCTGGTCTAAAGTGGCAAAGCTACGTCGTCTACCTCGACGACGTGGTTTTTTTTTCAGTGACATTTGTTGATCACCTGAGACGACTGCGCCATGTTCTCGAAGCCATCGGATCGGCTAACCTCACCCTAAACCTCAGAAGTGTCATTTCGGCTACAAGGAGCTGATGTTTCTCGAACGCGTGGTCAGCGCGGAAGGCGTTAGCCCCGATCCCGCGAAAACTGCCGCTGTAGCCTCGTTTCCAACACCGCCCCCAAGATAGGTGTCCGACGTTTCCTGTTCCTTTGCGCAGACTACCGGCGTTTAACCGAAAATTTTTTAAGATGGTCGAGCCACTCACTCGCCTCACAAGGGACGTTGTATCATTCGTCCGTTCCTCAGAGCAAGAGACTGCTTTCACCGAGCTTCGACAGCGTCTGGTGTCAGCACCAGTTTTGGCCCACTTTGACGAGAAGGCGGACACAGAAGTTCATACATACGCCAGTAACGTTGGTCTTGGTGCGGTGCTTGTACAACGGCAGGAAGGTATTGAAAGAGTGATCGCCAATGTAAGTCGCAGACTTTCGCGCGCAGAGACCAACAACACCACCACGGAGAAAGAGTGTGTAGCCGTCGTATGGGTGCTGGCCAAATTTCAACATTACCTTTACGGCCGCCTATTCAAAGTGGCAACTGATCATCACTCGTTATGCTGGCTTGCAAATCCCTGGGATCCTTCTGGACGACTGGCACGGTGGAGTCTACGTTTGAAGGAGTACGACGTGACCATCGTGCGCCAATCGGGCCGCATACACGAAAACGCTGACGCACTCTCGCGCGCCCCTATCGACACTTCCGACCACGACATTGAGGACGGTGGCGCTTTCCTTGGGGCCGTAATCGTTACTGATTTGTCCACACGGCAGCGCGCAGACGACGCACTACGACCTATATTCGAACATCTGGACGAACGAAACCCATTAATACCCCCGGCATATCGCTGGAGGATTGTCGTCTTTTTGTTTCCGACATGGCATCTTGTACAAGAAGAACTCCGCTGCCACCAACAAACCTACCTTTTGGTCGTTCCAGCAGACCTCCGTGGCGAAGTTTTCTTCACCTGTCATGAAGCCTCCGTCTGGCCATTTGGGTTTTACGCGAACGCTTGATAGAGTGCCCAAATCTCACTACTGGCCGAAGCTTGCTGAGTGTGTTAAGCGGTACGTCCAAGCCTGCCGTGAATGCCAGCGCCGAAAGTCGCCAGCTCTGAAGCCTGCTGGATTGCTGAATCCGATTGATCCACCTGGCAAACCTTTCCACCAGGTCGGCATGGATCTTCTGGGCACGTTTCTATTGTCATCTGGCAACAAGTGGATAATCGTCGCCATGGAATATTTAACACGGTATGCAGAGACAAAGGCGCTGCCTCGAGGCACAACTCCCGAGGTTGCCCAGTTTTTCACACACAGCATTGTCCTACGGCATGGCGCCCCATCACACGTCATCACAGACCGAGGCAAAGCCTTTACGGCACAGCTCATTGAAGACGTTTTTTAAACTCAGCTGTACGACCCATCGAAGGATAACTGCCTATCATGCGCAGACAAATGGCTTGACCGAAAGACTGAACAAAACAATGACTGACATGCTGTCTATGTACGTAGACGTACAGCACAAGACCTGGGACGATATACTCCCTTACGTAACGTTTGCCTTTATTACTGCTACGCAAGAAACAATACGCTTCACGGCGTTTTACCTTGTTCACGCCCGTGAAGTGCAGACTATGTTAGAAGCAATGCTACCGCGCGATAACATCGGTCATCTCGACCTCGCCCAAGATGCCGAACTTTTCGTGCGACGCGCGTAAGAAGCCCATCAGCTTGCCCGATCGCACATAAAGCAACAACAGAGCATCGATGCGCACCGTTACTATATGCGCCATTGACATATCGAGTTCTAACCTTGGGATCAAGTTTTGGTCTGAACTACCGTGCGCCGAAAAGGACTATCCGAGAAGCTTTTGAGTCGCTACTTCGTACCTTAAGAGTGTTGCAGCGAATAAGTGACGTGAATTACGAAGTACTTCCTGAGGGAAGCCAGCCTCCCCGACGTCGACAACCGCAATTTGAGATTGTGCACGTTGTTCGGTTGAAACCATACTATAGCCCCTAATATTCGACGTTTTCAGTCGCTTCGGTTAGTTTTTGCTGTTGCTCGTCCACAAGGGCCTTGTGAATATATCGCACACCATAGTGATTGTGACTATAGCCTGTGTGTTCGCCCTAGACCATCTGGGTGCTCTCAGGTCAAGCCTATGCATGCTTTCCTTCTTTCTTTTTTTTGAAGAGGGGGTAATGCCACATTTTGTGGCGCAGCAACGGAATGAAGAAGAGGAGAACGAGGTTCATCTCGGCATCGCGCGTCGCCGCTTGTGTTTTCGTAAAGTGCAACCACCTGTATCTTCATTCAGCTTGTATACAACAGCAGGGTATACGCGACAATATAAAGATCCAGCACAATCCCCAGCTACGACAGGTGCAAACGGCCCGTGACAAATTTTTACACAAAAATTAAGCGATGGCATTGTCACGGCAAGTAGTGATGAGCAAGTCGACGCCAACGCTTTCAAGATAAAACATGCCGCATCGCAACTTGCCACGTCTGTCTACCTGATGGCAAGTTCGTGGCATGAGAACCTCAGACTCCGACTACTTGTGTTGTTTTGCCTTGCTTCTTTGGGCAGCACACATAGCGGTCTGTACGAACCTCTATAAAGCAATGCGCCCCTCGAAAGCAGGACACTTGGTGGGGGGTTGGCGTGTACCGCTTTTATAAGCGGGTGGGTGGCTAGCGGTGGCACTTGAAGCGCGCAACTGTCGCAGCCGAGCGAGGCGTCCCACTTACTGAGCTGCATTTCCGGGGCCACCTCTGCTAAGCTCATGGCCCACTCAATAAGTATATTGCCCCGAGTGAGCGTTAAATGTCGTACAAGGTACTATTTTCAACATCTTTTAAAAAGGGGAGCGCCTTAAAATGCGATTGGCTCCAAAGTTATTACCTATACATCTACCTCCAAAGCCTTAATAGATAGTTGATCCCTCAATTTTCAGTAATCTTGTGGAACTCATGCAACTGGCGATGATGTATTTTCATATAACGTATGGACAAATCGACGATACCTTATTTGCCAAAATGTACCGTTTGCGACGCTCGTAGCCTTTTAGAAAAACATAAAAAAGTTTTGTAATGTTGCAGTCGGCAATCATTGTAAAGCAATAATATACTATAGTAATACAGTATTAGATCAAATACAACTTTGGCTTATGAAATCTCTGTGCCACATTTTTAGATTACGTCCTTCAGCAACATATAAGTACTGTTGCCTTGCTTGATTGAAAGCATTGTTTTGCCTGACAGAGCTGAAAAATGCATGTAAATTGCTTATTACTTTCATATTTTGAGACTAGCCCTCCCACGAACTGGAGTCCCGTCTTTATCACTGTGCGCTAAATGAGATTTGTTCTATTATTCATTCGAGCGTCCCTATAAAATATTTGTTACCCAGTGACTACAAATATCTGCTGCAACAAACGAATTGTTTTTGCAGGATTGTCACGGGGAAAGCAAAAGAATATGACGTTACCAGCAAAGCTAAACGATTTAGATAAATGCTAGTGAAACGCAGGCGCTCGGAGCGCTAGTCATTGCGTTGTGTTGATCGCAGCGGGGTATGAGGTTTTTTAGTCAGAAATGCAAGCTGTGACGTCATAGGTTGTTGACTTGAAATCTGCGCCCACAGCTGGACATGAGCAACCAATGAACTGGAAAACAGAAGAAAAAATGCATCATTCGCCCAGGAGTTCGAAAAGCTGTAGGTAACAATATCGCTGCATTGAGTGAGGCACACACGTTGCCACTCGCACTCGTAATTATGTTACGCAGAGGCAATGAATTGAAGCTTTCTTAAAAGATAGATTGTCACTGCATTTAGCCATTTACCTTCTGTTGACGAGTATAGTCGTCATTAATTTCTTACCGATGTAACCAATGGCGATTATAGTTCTCATTAGCAAACATTTGTCACCTATTGAACCTATTGCGCGTTCTATTGCATCTATTTGCGATTCCTGACAGTAGGGGGGCACACTTGTCCTTGTTGCTCCATTTGCGTCTCGTCTTTTATCATATTGCCGCATCTGAAACCCCCGCGCAACGCATGGCTGCGTTCCCGAAACGAGGCATTGAAAGCGCACGTAAAATAAATTATTTTGACGCCTCCACATAGGACCACAACTCTGTAGAGTTTTTCTCAAAAGCGGAAAGTGACCTGTTTTGATCTGATGAGTCTGATGACGAATATTGTATGGATGGCCCGGAGGTCCTCGCGGCTGCCTGTGAGTATACCATATGAAGGTTTCCTGCTAACTGCTTGCGAAGCTGCGCCAAGTAGCCGCTGTTCATATGCATGCTTTTACAATGTTTAGGTTATTTTTTTCTTCGTATTCTGTTTTTTTTTTTCATAGTACATCTAGCCCTGCGAAACGCCTTCTTGCAAGACACTAGGGCCATCCATTGAAGCCTTCTTTAGCCTATCTTTTTTATGCAATTTGTAAAAACATTTGTAAAATAAAGGAACCCCTTTGAACTAAAATAATATTGCCGTTTGATTCAGAGAAGAAAACTCCATAAACTGGCAAATTTGGTACATTTTTCTACTGTTTTCGTGGCAGGGTAAAGGTTAAAATACTTATCGGGTTGGACGTGTCAGAACCACGACCTGATTATGAGGCAAGTTGCAGGGGTCTTCGGAAAGATAGACCACCTGAGGTTCTTTAACGTGCACCTAAATCCAAGTAAACGGGTGTTTTCGCATTTCGCCCCCATCGAAGAGCAGCCGCCGTGGGTGGGGTTTGATACGGGAACCTCGTTCTTAGCAGCCCAACGCCGTAGCCACTAAGCAACCACTGCGGTTGCCATTTTTTTGCAGATTTTGTCAATTACGCCAAGCGTTTCAATTTATATAAAATGCAGTTTGCTAGACATAGCCGTAACACTTCATCAGTGTCTCCTAAGCATTTTTCTATACAATGATCATCAGTACCGTTGAACTTATCGCATATAGCGGATGCCAAATTATAGCGTGGCTTGATACTTATCCAACACCAATACACAGAGAGATACTTTTAGCATCCTTACAGGATACGTCATGATTCCGCACATGGTTCCCTCACAAACAAGAACTTGTTTATTTCCTTCACAGCCAGACTCATAAGATTACATTCAATGCGTGTACGATGAAAGCCAGCAATAGATAGAGAGATACGCGCAAATAAAGAAGAGAAATAAATACGCGCAATTAAAGAACATTACAACCCCCCGGACAATTTTCGAAATTTAGTGTTTTGGAGGCATACAACAAATTTGTTATTTTAGTATACGCCAAAGAGGGTGAAAGCGAAAGCCTGCGGGCTTAAGAGACATTCATTAGGTTCCTTGACATTCTCAGTAGAATCGGTTCTTACTTTTTATTATTTGTTTTCTCCCACCAAAGGTTGGGAATTCGAGTGTCATAATTGGCGCTACCTTAATCACCTGTGACTTCATTAACTTCGCCCTAATGAACACCACCAATGGTCTTGCGTTCGAGTACCTAAATTAACTGTACATTAATCATCGACAAGTCATGGGTTGGAGTGCGAGAATTACCTATATCTTAATTACCTTTACCTTTTTTTGACATAATGACATGTCGTCGGAGCTAGACATGGAAGAGGGTGATGACTAACGCGCGAACAGTGACATGAGCACGCGTCTGCACGAGGCGAGCTCACATCACTTTCTGTACCGCACGCCGCGCTTAGCAAACGATCGGGAGTATGAGCCACTTAAGGCTTTCTCCTTAAAAAACGAGTTGCTTTATTTTCACTTCGGGAATCGCATTGTATACCACTTGACAAAGGGGAGAAAAGGGTTTACTCCTATCGGCGAAGATGGCCAACATGAAGATTTTCCATCTGGAAAAAAAAACTATCTCAAGTAATATAGAGGAGCAAGGAACATAAATTACAACTACAAGACCGCAATGACAGTTACATATAGGTATTGATTTACTACTTCTTGAAGACTGTTCGCAGTTTTTGTAATAGATAAGCATAATTTTAAGACGGGCGTATCCGTGCTGTTTTCCTGACAAACACTTAGCTATTGTCATTGCCCTTTGTCTACGTGGAAGACGGGTCCTCTTGGTGATTCGTTGTACGTCCCCGTTGCCGTCAAACATCAGCATTCGACTCGGCCCAAGGAAGCAGACGTCATGTTCAGCAGACGTCATACATTCCAACCTCACGACATTAAGAAAGGTCTTGCAAGGCCAGGTTTTCTTGACGAGCATGGATACGTGGCCTAAATAGAAAAAAATACAACAAAATACAATAGACAAGTACAAGCAACCGTCCCTATAGGTCCGTTCAAAAATATAACCTTGTGAAGCCACCAAAACAATATGGAACTCAATAGGGAGATATGTGCGACAAAGAGGAAAACGGTGATGGTTCTTTGCTTTCTAGGAGGGCGTTCCGCCAGCTTGGCGTAGGGGAACATTCTCTGTGGTGACGGTAGATGTGACTGTTGGTCATGATTGGAGTTGCCATACTTCTTTACCTATTTGGTATATAAGAGGGCAATATACACAAGTGTAAAAGGATGGACAGTTCGGCGAGTTCGTACGCTAATATATTATTGGTTTGCAGCGCTAAGGGACACAGACGAGTACTAGAAAACAGGATGAGCGCGAACTCTCAACTACATACTTATTTAAATGCTCAACACAGATACAAGTAATTGCAAAAATCATAGCAAACAAGCATGACACGCTCTAAATACTATAAGTTTAGCGATAAACATATCAGAATGTCAGGAAGCGATAAAAATAAGCAAGAAAATGTGCTATTTGACATTGACGCACGAGGTGAGAATATATTGAAATACCATGACGAAGTGACGTCCGCTCCACCACAGCCACTGCTCACGCTGGCGAGCAAATGAAATAGCAAAATGTGCCGATCATGGAGACAGATTTTGTCACATATTGCCGTAGCAACCGATATTTCAGAATGACGACGACACCTTTTAAATAGAGGTATCTTCGGGAATACAGCTGTATCGTTACATTGCTTGAATTGTAATCATATTAAGCTCAATACAGATAGATGAATACAGTCAAATGAGTTCTGCCTGATTTTTTACGCTTCATGATACTGGAACACTCTGGTCAAGGTTGTTACAAGGTAATTAGGGCTGCGCGTTTCTACAGAAGATACTGCTCAGATGAGAAACCGACGGCCCGTCCTTAAATGTGGGTGGCCCATTAAGTTCGATAGCAGTGTGGCTTGTCCACTAGAGGTAGCGCAGTATCGGTGTTGGGATTTTCAAGAAGCGAGATGGTGCAAAGTAAGATAAAAATTGCAATGAGCTCGACAGATATTCACATTGCAATGGCATTGTAGAGATGGGAATATATTTGTATGATCGGAGACTTGTTGCGACAAAATGCACTTGACTGTCTTTCGTTTTAAAGGTATCCTTCGTAGAATAGGTAAAAAGAGAACCAATGAAAAGGAAATTGAGTACATCTGGTAAAATGTTTCAAGAGCAGAAGACACGCCTAAAGGTAGAGTCATTGTTGTTTGCTGTGCGAATTAGGGATATTTTGTTGGTTCACAAATATATGTAAATTTTCAGTAGGAGTCATTTATACGTCCATTTCCTTTGCCTCGTGGGTCATTTTATTGCGATAACCAGCATATGAACACTCCAATGATCTTTCGACGCGTTGCATTGAAGTTTCTCATAAATTAAGGTAGATGTATGCGATATAGTAATACATGCCATATATGCAACGTAGATGCTTTTCAATTGAAACAGCTAATGTAGTGGTAAACTAGCAAGTTGCTTTAGCACTTGCTTTCCAAGGTGGCCCATTATCATGGGGAAATTACGAGGACTGTGTGGCGCTGACGCCGTTACCATGAAATGACAAAAAAAGAAGTGTCTGATGAAACTACAGATATATAACAATGACGGCATAACGACAATGATGTATATTCCTAATTATGACGATGACACAGCCATAACAACGTGACGCAACATGAGGACAATGGGATGACAACTGTATGACGATGAGGATGTGACGACAATGGTATGAACTCAACAGGATGAAGACGCATAAATGAGGCTGATGGTAAAACCAAGACACTATTTCTACGATGGTCTGACAACGGATGCATGGCAGCGGTAATGTGATGATGACTGGAGGATCATGATAGCATGAAAACAGTGGCATAATTCAAAATGGACGGTCACAGCATAATCACGATCCAATGACGGACAAGATATGAAGTCCATGGATTGATGAACGCAATATATCAACGACGACATGACGACGATGGTATGGCGAAAATTTGAAGATGATACTAAAGCGATGACGATGGCGAAATCACAGTGTGAGACATGACGCATGGCGACAACGGTATAACAACAACGGCATGACGAGAGTCGGATGCCGAAATTAAGACAATTGAATGACCGTGACGCATCCCGACGATAGTATGGCAACGAAGAAATCACTATGACTGTATGACGATGATACAGTTACGATAATGGCATGACGATTTCATGAAGGCAATGCGACGAGTTAATGATGGCAATGACGCTGCTGTAATGAGGGCATTACGTAACCTGTATGACGATGATGGCGCGAAGGGGACAGCAGGGCGGGAGTTCAGTGACAAAGCGGGGCTGACGATGATGGCACGACCACTACAGTAATAGGACGACGGTCTCACAGTCGAGGCATGGTAGCGACTGTCTGACAATGAAGGTATGACAAGGGGTGCATAACCCAGATATTATGACCAAAGTGGGTTTACAATGGAATGGCCAATAAAGATTGACGTTAATCGGATGAAGGCAGTAGGAAAACATATGCATAGCGCGTTCGTATGGTGATATTAAAGTAACGAAAATGATTATATGGCAGCCTGACGAGGACGGAATGACGACGACTGTTTGAGGACGATGGCGTGATAATGACGGTATGACAAAAGTCGGATGACAAAGCTTGAGGGACAACTATGCAGCAACTAGGACTGCACCACGACTTCGGCCTTGTGGTCCAAGCTATTACACAACTTGGACAATTAGGTCAGAGTAGAAGCCATAATAACTGCAAAACGAGAGTACGATCACGAAACTGGATTGAAAATAGTAGGACGGCCACGACGGCATTAGAATAAGGAGCACATACGTAGTGGCCCAAGACCATGCACAGCTTGGATGGATCGATGTATGGATGGATGGATGGATGGATGGATGCATAGATAGATAGATAGATTAGATAGATTGATAGATAGATAGATAGATAGATAGATAGATAGATAGATAGATAGATAGATAGATAGATAGATGGATGGATAGATAGATAGATAGATAGATAGATAGATAGATAGATAGATAGATAGATAGATAGATAGATAGATAGATAGATAGATAGATAGATAGATAGATAGATAGATAGATAGATAGATAGATAGATAGATAGATAGATAGATAGATAGATAGATAGATAGATAGATAGATAGATAGATAGATAGATAGATAGATAGATAGATAGATAGATAGATAGATAGATATGGGTTGCCGAACCAGCGCACTTCACAAGCGCAGCTGACCTCGCTGGCTTCTGCGGCGTGTATGGCGTATGAGGCATGCATTTGGCACGTCCGGCCGTTAGCTTGTTACTAGGTGACACCCAAGAAATGTCACAAGGTATGAGCTCATTTACATGCGAAACTTTTCACGTTTAGCGGAGAAGAATAAAAATTAATCAAAATGTGTTAGCTTCATTTCACATTCTTATTTTCCAAGGGTCTCAGTAGTTAATGGATGGTATTATTACCAGTGTAACTTATTTCCGGTTGCCACTTTTCATCGAGGGTCCCATCTTGTTGAATTTCTTTCTTTGTGGGTGAAACGTCAGGTCTCGCCTTTCGAGCAACCGAAGCTACGAGTAGAACACACCAGGACTGCGAATTATTCAATCGTATACAACACTGTCGATATGTGCACAATTGAAAGTACCGGGAATGTTATGTAGATTTCCAAGAAAGAACGCCACTGATTTCAATGGTGACACATCCTTCACTTCATTTTTTTACATTCGAGTTTACAAGTTATTCTGTTGTAATTTTCGGAAAGAGAACTGCCGCTCTTCTGTCGTAGTCTCATTCTGCACAGATAACTTCATGATATGTTCCCTTGGATTCCAAAGTACATTGTTGAGTAGACCAGGCGTGCCCACTTTGATTGTTCGAGGGTAACTTATGTGAATTTGGTGTGAGCCCTATGTCCTTCGGTTTGTGGTGTGTTTGCTAATTACAAGCAAGTATTTCAGTTCGTACGGCTAGGGCTCAAAAATCTTGTTGATGTAAACACGTGATCTAATGTGATCTAACACGTGACCTAATAGGAGGAATAGCTTTTGTTATAAGCAACGAAGCATATTTTTACAGGGATAATAAGAGGAGTCATAAAAAGCAATTTATAAACTCTGCCTGTTGATGACGCCTTTGTATTTTATTTGTATTTGTATAATGCATGCGGCAGTGCGCCAGCCGAAACATTTGGAAGTAAACTTGGTGGTTCCTACGAGTGACCACTGCCTTTGAATTCCTAATGGTGTAACTATAGTGTGCATAGTATATATATATATATATATATATATATATATATATATATATATATATATATATATATATATGGGTGTCCCAACTAACTTAAGCCAGCGTTAAAAATCCGCTTCGCGTAACATTTTGGTGGAGGTTCAACGTTCCCCGTCCTCGCCACGGAGCTCCGCCACGGAGCCATGGCTTCCGATGGAACCACCTCATCGCCACCCACACCTACGGCGCCAAGCACAACGTACGTTACGGTTCCTAGTCTCCGGGGCACTGAAACATTCTCCGCCCGAAATGACGTTGACGTGGACGACTGGCTCAGCATGTATGAGCATATTAGCCAAAGCCACCACTGGGACCCTACCATCATGCTTGCCATTGTGATCTTTTATATGGACGGGACACCGCGTGTTTCGTTTTGCACCCATGACATCGATGTCTCCAGCTGGGACATTTCCTAAGAGCGGCTTCGCGATCTATTTGGCAACCCGTCAAGCGGCCAACAGGCTGTGCGAAAAGAGCTTGCTACCCGTCTCCAGTCGTCGACCGAATCGTATATCTCCTACATACAGGAAATGCTCGTGCTTTTGCCAGAAAGTCGACAAACACATGACCGAGGTTGACAAGGTGGGCCATATCCTAAAAGGCATCACCGACGGCGCCTTCAACTTGCTCGACTATAACGACGTTTCTACCGTCGACGCCATTGTCAAAGAATGCTGCACTTCGTGGTAGGCAAAAACCGCCGCATTGTCAGCCTGTTTTCCCAGCTTCCAAACACCCCTGCCACTTCTTCTTGCTCCGTTCTCAATGTCACACGATCATTTCAAGAGAACGTCACACGTATCGTTCGCCGTATGATTGAAGGGGCGAGTCTGGACCCCCTTCATCCACGACCACCTGACGGTACCTTTTACCAAGCGGGCCCCATTATTGCCGTTATTCAAACAGTTTGCGGCAAAAAGTTGCACACTTTGGCATGCCTACCGCCTGTTCTGTCTCCCAACCTGCTTCGGCATCTATTCCCATGTCCAGAACCTGTGATGACCAGTATTTCCCTCCCAGAAAACACAATCCTGATGAATTGTGAACCCCAGACGGCAAACCGATCTGCTTCCACTGCCACTGCATTGGTGATGTATCCCGCCACTGCCGCACCACCTGGATGCCGCCATACTGGAGCTCATTCCCTGCTCCTCGCTCATACGCCGACGCTCGCCGTTATTCACCCCGCCGCTTTTCCAATAATGTATAGTCATATCATAAGAAGCCAACAAACACTGGCACCAAGGACAACATGGGGGATATTACGTGTGCTTAGTAAATTACATAATGAAACGATAAATTAATGGAAATAAAAGTGGATGAAAAAACAACTTGCCGCAGGTGGGAACCGAACCCACAACCTTCGAATTTCGGGCCCCTCGGTTAACCCCTTTCTTCTCGTTTGTATATTATATGCGTATATATATATATATATATATATATATATATATATATATATGTGTGTGTGTGTGTGTGTGTATGTGTTTGTGTGTGTGCGTGTGTGTGTGCGTGTTTGTGTTTGTGTCTGTGTGCGCGTGCAGCACCAACGTGAAAAATTTGTCGGAAAAAAGTATCGGTGCCGGTCATCATTCTCGCACCCAGCTTTTAGGGTCTTGATAAGGAACAGACTTGCGTGCATAAGTACCTTCATATATTTACCTGCCTAGTTATGAACAGTCGCTTCCTAATGCACTGAGGTAGCTAATAGAACGTTGTCAACATTTCCTATCCAACCGGTGATGTTTTCAAATAAAAATATGTGAAAAATCCGCTAACAATTTTTTCACCTTTGTAAGGTCGCTCGACTTCAAACCGATCCGGAAAAACAGCGGCTATCACGTCAATCCGGCCACCCACGTACACACGCCCTCTGCCCCCAGATTGTTTTTACTACCCCATGGAGAATGTGGTTCCTGGATTGCCGTGTTTACGTTCGTTGCTTTGGGCAGCAGCGTATGCACATTCGCCATCTACTAGTGACGCACTCATTCTGTTCCCTCATTCTATGCCGCTAACCTTTTGTACCGCGGGAACCTTTCGGCCCTCATCATTTGACCCAGCGCACCTGTGTAAACAGCTCGTCGTACACGTAGAAAATAACCGAATAAGAAATAAATGTTCGCAGGCTTCATGGCTGCAAAGCGGCGCTATGCCGCTGGTGACGGCGAGAAGGTCACAGAAGGTTAAAGGCGCGAAGACGTCCATGAAATGGACGTCATAGGCGTTATATTTCCGAATAATATTTTGCTTTCAGCGAGCATTCAAGTTTCAAGTAATTGTTCGCGTGGCTCTCACAAGAACTTGCTTATAGAAAAACATTCTTCAGCTTAGTACAATGATAACTAGCGCCAAAATGATAAAATGCAAGAGACAACGGCATTACTTATTCGGGCAGAAAAATCTAACTCTCGTGCCAAACCGCATAACTGCTCAAACTACTCCAATAGTATCAACTAAAAATCAGGTCACACAAATGATAGAGATAATGTGAATATGATCTGCATAACTCTCATAGGAACTCCACAGACCAAAATCATAGGTTTCTTTGTTTTGAAAAAAAAATACTTTTAAAATGTTCTGTCGGTGGCATGTAATAAAATATTACATTTCAGAACGCATTCTGAAGCATCACTTTAAGTTCTTGCAGCGCGCTATGTTGATGTAGCCCTTCCGAGTTTTTCAAGGCGACCGTGAAATAACTGTTGGCCTGGTATTTTAACTTATACACCCGCAATAGTGCCGCTTTCAAACAGCCTGCGAACTTACTTCTATAAAGAATGAACGCAAATATTTGTATATATGTTAAGCGACTCTTACTTGTAGTCAAATGCTATATATCACATTCATTCGTTTGCGCGTAAAGGAAAGTGGCGCCCGCATCTGCTGTCGCATACTTGGGCTAATCATTGTGGGAAGTCTTATAGTCTTGCGCTTCTTAATTTTAAAGCGGATCTTTCTTTCGAAGTTCCAGGCATGTTTTCTTACGTATCTTGTCCCTAATGCGCAACGCGTTTGACTCGAAGGTGGTGTCATATAGGAAGCATGCAGCGAAGAAGCACTTTACGGTTTCAAGCATGAGCGCATGATACAATACTTACTAGAGATAACTGTGCCGCTAGTGTCTACGGTAGCGTCTAGCAGGGCCATTCAGCTAGCGTCGCAAAGGTGGTTAGTACATGAAATTTCAATAACCTTGTCCTTTTGTTCGGACCCAGAATACCTGGATCCGAGGAGGCTGCCATTGGAATCTGAACCTGGCAAAGTTTAACGCTAGAATGTTATCTAGTGTGGCGAGTCCAGCAGTGCTAGTGGATGAATTAGAGGGCAGTAAATGAGATATAATAGGACTCAGTGAAGTTAGGAGGACAAAAGAAGCATATATAGTGCCAAAAAGCGGACACGTCCTGTGCTACCGGGGTTTAGCGGAGAGACGAGAAGTAGGAGTCGGATTCCTGATTCATAGGGATATAATATAGCATTAACGAGAGGGCGGCAGGTCTTGTTGTGAAACTTAAGAGGTACAAATTGAAGGCAGTACAGGTCAACACCCCTACATCCAGTCTCTATGACCAGGAAGCCGAAAGATCTTATGAAGACGTGGAATAAGCAGTGGGAAAGTCAAGACAGAATACACTCTCCTCATGGCGACTTAAATGCCCAGGTAGGCGAGAAGCAGAATGGAGACAAGTCCGTGGGGGCATGTGACATAGGCTCTAGGAATAGCAGGGGAGAGTTATTAGTAGAGTTTGCAGAACAGAATAATATGCGGATAATCAATGCACTTTTCCGGAAGCGGGATAGCCGAAAGTGGACGGGGAGGAGCCCGACTGGCGATGCTAGAAATGAAGTAGACTTTATACTCTGTGCTAACGCTGACATCATACAAGATGTGGACGTGCTCGAAAAAGTGCGCTGCAGTGACCATAGGATGGTAAGAACTCGAATAACCCTAGACTTGAGGAGGGAACGGAAGCAACTGGTACATAAGAAGCCGATCATGGAGTTAGCGGTAAAAGGGATGTAGCGTTCCTAGTTAAAGGACACAGTAGACTTAAAGCGTTGCTGTGGAACTGGCGTCCATCTCGTCTACCTTTATTTTTTACTTCCCTCTTCTCTTCTTCTGTCCCCCCGGTTCCCGCGCTTCTTCATCTTCTATTCGAAGGCTCATACCGCTTCACCCTTCCAGGTTTCTTTTGCTAACCCCTCCTGGGGTAATACTTGAAAACGTTTCCGATCGAAGCACATTCAACTGAGCCCCGTTCACCAATGTACCACACAGTCTTCAATATTCCTTTCTGAGTGGCTGTCTTTGTCACAGAGTAAGGACCATAAAATTTGGCACTGGATTCTCTTACTCCTTTCCTAACTAGGAAGAGGTCGGTGACTTGAATGTCTGGGATAGCTGAGCAATGTCTCTTGTCAAAATTTTTTTTCATTCGTTTACGGTACCTCTCCTCCTGTGATTTTTGTTTCCTTTCCTCGACCATCTTGAGATTGTCTAACAGCCCCAGTTCAAGGTCCGCTTGAAGAATAGGGGTCTCTCCTGAAGAAGCGAACTGCGGGCTGCATCCCAAGCCACTGGTGTAGGAGCGATTGTGATGTCTTACAGCTGCTTCTAAAGAGCATTTCCATCCACCAGGGAAACTATCGTACATCCTGATGTATTGCTTCACATCTCGTATAGCACGCTCTGCAAGCCCATTCGCCGCGGGATGGTATGGTGCACAGAATTTGATTGATATATTGTGGTCTCGAGCCCATCTTGCTAATTTTTCACTCTTGAACGCTGGTCCGTTGTCACATACGATCTTTCTGGTTGTCCTAAACATATCCCGTTTGAGGAGGGCGATGACACTATTCGCATCTTCTTGTCATGCCCGTGCCGCGACCATCCTGGTGCACTCATCTATGGCCAGAAGAAAAGCTTGCGTTTTTCGGACTCCTTCTCGTTTCTTATTTAGCTCGGCAAAATCCAGGTGTATAACTTCAAAAGGCACGTTCGAGTGGCAAGGTATTATCATGGCGTCTGTAGGCTGCTTGTATTTCACTTTGTTGACTTGACAAATGTGGCATGAACGAACGTATTGATTGACGTCTTCTTTCATGTGAGGCCACGTAAATCTCTTGACTAGCTTGTTGTATGTGCGCCAAAATCCGTCGTGTCCTCCAGATTCTGGGCTATCGTGGTACAAATAAAGCACCTTGGGAACCAGCGTTGGCGGGACTTGATAGCGACCTGCCATAAAAATTAATTGTTCAGTGCCTTCCCACAATTTTACTTCATTGATTTCTTCCGATTGTTCTTTATTGGCCTCTATCATCAGTCGAGACAATGCATCTGCATCAGTCAAAAGGGGTCCAGGTCTGTGGGAGATGGTGAAATCAAACTGCTGCAAATAGTTCACCCATCTGGCGATACGTCCCTTAGGTTGGGTCATATTCAAGAGATGAGTGAGTGCCTGGTGGTCCGTGAACAAAGTAAACTTCGCACCTTCTAGGTACGTACGGAAGTACTGAATTGCTTTAAGGACAGCAAGAGCTTCCTTTTCAGTAGTGGTGTAGTTGACTTCAGGTGGCTTGAGGGTGTAGCTGTAGTAGCCTACTACATGTCGCTTTTCTCGGCCGGATGCTTCTGGACATTTCTGGTACAAGACTGCACCTGTTCCATAATGTGAGGCGTCGGTATTCAGTTCAAAGGGTAAAGTGAAATCTGGTATGCGTAGAATAGGGTCAGCAGAGATTCTGTGCACCAGATCACGGTAGACTCTCTCACATTCCTCATCCCACTCAAATGGAACTTCTTTCTGCGTTAGGCGCGTGAGGCATCTTGTTTTTATAGCAAAGTCTTTTATGAAAGGTCTGAAATGTCCTGCTAATCCCAAAAATACACGCAATGAGTGGACGTCATACGGTTTAACCAGTTGGGATATTCTCTCGACGGACTCTTGTTTCGTGCTTTTGGTAGTCCCATCAAATACTCTTCCAAGAAACACAACTTTTCTTTGAAAGAATGCACTTTTCTTAAAATTAACCTTGAGTTGTGTCAAGCTCAAGGCATTTATTACCTGAGAAAGGTGTTCCTGATGTTCAGCCTCTGTTTTGGAGAAGACGATAATATCGTCTATGTACACGTTACAAAAGACACCCAGAAAAGGCTTCAGGACTTCGTTCATAATCTTCTGGAACCATGCTGGCGAGTTTTTCCAGCCGAAAGGAAGCCGGTTATACTCGTACAGATCAAAGGGCGTGATAAAAGCAGTGTACATTTTTGTTTCTTCGGTTAGCGGGATCTGCCAGAAACCTTTGCACAAGTCAATGCGTGAAAAAATCCGGCAACCACCTGTCTCATCTATAATCGTGTCTATCTTCGGCATGGGAAATGGTATAAGGTCTGTTTGGCGATTGAGAACCCTGTAATCTGCGCACAGTCGGAAAGTTCCATCTTCCTTCGGCGCAATAGTTATGGGAGAAGCGAAGGGTGACACCGAAGGCCGGATTATATCGGCGTCTAGCATCTCCTGCAATTCTTTCTTCAACCATATCTTACGTTCTCGTGACATGTTATAAGGTGATTTTCGGATGACGGTCTTGTCAGTTAGTTCGAAAGGCACCTTGTGCGACTTCATCTCTTGTGGATAGCTTCCTACGCATACCAGTTCAGGGTAGGTCGTTGCAATATCTTCCGCGCACTTGACAATTCGCAGGCTATCTTTTCTATCTTGCTGTGTCTCTTCCCTTGATAGTCCTTCCACTAAAACTGCATCGTCCCAATATACGTTGATTTTTAGTTTCTTTATGTCTGGTCTGGATAGCAGAAAGTCGTACGTCACCCCCGTTATCACCAGTACGTCACTCTCTATTTCATGACCTTGGAACTCGATGTTTACTGAGGCCCACTGATTATGCATTGTCACTTTTCCATCGTACCCTTGCACCCGTAGTACTCTTCCACTATGCAGGTGACTTGAATCTACCAGCTTGGCATTTATTATAGACACAGAAGCACCGCTGTCAACCAAAGCCATCATATGTCTATTTCCCACTTTGACAGGAATGTGAAGTAAGCTAGAGCAAGTTAAATAAACAGTCTCAGTTGTGGTCATCGGGTCGGACTGATCACCCTTGTTTATTAGTTTTTTTGTTGTCGGAGACTCTTGAGCGTCTGAAAGCATGGGGACAGGGTCGTTGTCGACGTTATTCACTCGACCTCTGGGAGCACGCCAACCCAAGCTCTCTGTACTGCCTGCAAGGCGGCTCGGTTCTCGCGGATTACGGCTTAACCAATCCGCGCCGGTCCGTCTGAAGCGACTGCTTGAGCCAGCGGTTATATTTTCGTCTGAAGTAGATGGTATGTCGTGAAGGCGCTCCAAGAGCCCGTCTATAGTTTTAGGTGATCGTGCTTGCGCTATCTTCAGGACTTCCGCGGGCAATCCGTGCATTATTAGAGCTACTATGGCAGAAGGAGGAAGCATAGGCTCGGCCAGCTTTAAAAGGCGCCGTTTTTCAAAGAAATACTCGACGGGGGAGCCCTGCGTGAATTTGAAATTGAGCGCGGCGTCCCATCTTTGCACTGGGTTGCTTCGGAATGTCTTCAAGAATTTTTCCTTCCACTGGTGCCAAGAGTTGCCAACATCTTCAATAATGTGCAGATCGTACCACTTACGTGCAACACCTCCTAAATAACTACGCATGTTGGTAATTTTGTCCTCATTAGAGTGCCATTTGTTCTTCCCAGCGGCATATTCATAGAATTCAAGCCAACTTTCTGGGCTTGAAGACTTGCCGTCGAAAGTATCGGGTTCGACAAATTTAGTCGCCGGCTTCTCAGCGTTTAGAGAGCTTATAAGTGACGTCACCAGTTGGTTTTGTTGCGCCATCTGTTCTTGTTGTAGCTGAAGAGCTTTCAAAACGAGGCTCACCTCTTCTGTCGAAGACCGTGATGCAGTGTCCTTTCGACGCATGGGTTCAAGAACTAATTCGTCGAAGATCGCCAGACGCAAGTTCACTTTCACCGCACCCTTCCGACGTAGTTCAGCAATGTCTATGGAAGCCTTCTCTAAAACCAGCTTCACGAGGTCTGCCGAGTTGAGTTCGCGAGGTAGTTCCACCGCTGGTTCGTCTTGAGCTTGGTATCTCGAAAAGATGATCTTCTCTGCGGAGGTCTCCTCGAGGAAAAATGTCACCCACATGTTGGAGTCAGTTGTCGGCTGCGCCAAAATATTGTAGCGTTCCTAGTTAAAGGACACATAGACTTAAAGCGTTGCTGTGGAACTGGCGTCCATCTCGTCTACCTTTATTTTTTACTTCCCTCTTCTCTTCTTCTGTCCCCCCGGTTCCCGCGCTTCTTCATCTTCTATTCGAAGGCTCATACCGCTTCAAGGGAAAATAGTGGAATTCCGGAGCAATCTACAGAACAGGTATTCGGCTTTACCTCAGGAAAAGAACCTTAGTGTTGATGAAATGAATGACAATTTTATAGGCATCATTAAGGAGTTTGCAATAGAAGTCGGTGGTAACTCCGTTAGACAGGGTACCAGTAAGCTATCGCAGGACACGAAAGATCTGATCAAGAAACACCGATGTATGAAAGCCTCTAACCCTACAGCTAGAATTGAACTCGCCGAACTTTTCAAGGTAATAAACAAGCCCAAGACAGCTGACATAAGGAAGTATAATATGTAGAGAATTGAACATGTTGTCAGGAACGGAGGAAGCCTAAAAGTAGTGAAGAAGAAGCCAGGAATAGCCAAGACTCAGTTGTATACCTTAGGAGACAAAGCCGGCAATATTATTACTAATATGGATGAGAAAGTACAAGTGGCTGAGGAGTTCTATGCAGATTTATACAATACCAGTCGCCCCCAAGACAGTAATGGAAGAGAGAATAGTCTAGAGTGATTTGAAATCCCACAAGTAACGCCGGAAGAAGTAAAAAAAGCCTTGGGAGCAATCTAAAGAAAGAAGGCAGCTGGGGAGGATCAGGTAACTGCATATTTGTTGAAGGATGGTGGGCAGATTGTTGTAGAAAAACTGGCCACCCTGTATACGCAATGCTTCATGACCTCGAGTGTACCGGAACCTTGGAAGAGCGCTTTACATAATCCTCATCCATAAGAAAGGGGTGCCAAAGTCTTGAAAAATGATTTACCGATCAGCTTACTGTCCGTTGCCTACAAAATATTTACTAAGGTAATCGCAAATAGAATCAGGAAATCCTTAGACTTCTGTCAACCAAAGGACCAGGCAGGATTCCGTAAAGGCTACTCAACAATAGACCATATTCACACTATCAATCAAGTGATAGAGAAATGTGCAGAATATAACCAGCCCTTATATATAGCTTTCATTGATTACGAGAAAGCGCTTGATTCAGTCGAAAGCTCAGCAGTCGTGGAGGCATTACGGAATCAGGGTGTAGTTGAGCCATATGTAAAAATACTGGAAGATATCTATAGCGGCTCCACAACCACCATTGTCCTCAATAAAGAAAGCAACAAAATTCCAATAAAGAAAGGAGTCAGGCAGGCAGATGCGATCTCTGAAACACTTTTCACAGCGTGTTTACACGAGGTATTCAGCGACCTGGATTGGGAGGAATTGAGGATAAGAGTTATTGAAGAATACCTTAGGAACTGGCGATTCGCTGATGATATTGCCTTGGTTAGTAACTCGGGATGCCAATTGCAGTGCAAGCTCTCTAAAGGCTCACTAAAGCTAAAGTAATCTTTAACAGTCTCTTAAGAGAACAGCAGTATACGATAGGCAGTGAGGTACTGGGAGTGGTAAGGGAATGCATCTACTTGGGGCAGGCAGTGACTGCGGATCCGCATCATGAGACTGAAATAATGAGAAGAATAAGAATGGGCTGGGGTGTGTTTGGCAAGCAGTCTCAGATCATGAACATCATGTTGCCATTATCCCGCCAAAGAAAAGTGTACAACAGATGTGCCTTACCAGTACTCACGTATGAAGCAGAAACCTGGAGGCTTACGAAAAGGGTTCATCGTAAACTGAGGACGACGCTGGAAGCTATGGAAACACGAATGATAGGTGTAACGTTAAGGGATAAAAAAAGACCAGATTGGGTCAGGGAACAAACGCGAGTTAATGATATCTTAGTTGAAATCAGGAAAAGGAAATGGGCATGGGCGGGTCATGAAATCAGGAGGGAAGATACCTGATGGTCATTATGGGTTAAGGACTAAATTCCAAGGGAAGGGAAGCGTAGCAGGGGCGACAGAAAGTTAGGTGGGCGGATGAGATTGATGAGATTTGCAGGGGCAACATGGCCGCGGTAGTTGGAGAAGTATGTGAGAGGCCTTTGCCGTGCAGTGGGCGTAACCAGGATCATGATGATAGAGATGATGATGACATTTTGGTCTGAAAATACATTGTGACTTTTCTCATCAGTATGAGGTTATCAATACCTAAATATACATTAATAAGATTGTCCTATGGCAACATTCGAGCACAAGACCTCTGGCACACAAATCTGATATTGAGGCCATTATGGCACGGGCGCATGCGTTGGCAAGCGGCATAGAAAACGCTTTCGGGCGCGAAAGCAACTAGCGTGTCATAACGCTTGGTGCGTTCAGATTCGCCCACTTCGACAGGCGTTGCCGCTGCAGTCATTGGCGACTATGGGCGTTCGCAGAGTAAGAAAGATGACCTTCGTTACTACAAATGTTTGCATCTCGAAAACTAGACTTCATATATCCGCACACACATGATTCATGGCCAATACATTTGCTTTCGTATAAGCAAAATGAGTTGAGTATGCCTGTTCTTGTAGAAGAGAGCTTTCTTTGCGGACCATCCCGCAGTTTCTCGACCGTGGTTGCCGCCTTCTGCTGCGGCTGCTCGTGCTCTATCGCCAAATAACTCACGCTGGGCTACGGATGGCGGCGCCATCTTGGAGCAGTCGCCTACACTTCTTCACCCGCAGCAGTAAAAGTTATAGTGCGGACGCTGCCTAGTCATACTGGTTGTTGTCCGCTGATAGAGAGGGCAAGGGGGTGGCCACCTGGAAGGCAGCGATGAGACGGGAGGAGGGGCACCGGAGCAGATGGCCTCGCATTGGGCATGTGCTACGCCGCGAAGCAACCGTGTGTACGGTCTCATCTCAGCAGGAAAGGAGAAATAAAGCACCAGAAATAAGTGGCGAAAAAGCCAGCTTGCCTGTTAGAAACCATATTGCGCTGGTTGCATTCAAAGTTGCATTTTATTACAGTGCTCCCCGCTCATGGCATTATTAAGCTACAGGAGAAGGTGTTCGTGAACACTGCCACGCAAGCTTCGCTGTATATTAATTGCAACAGAGCGGGTTGGAACTACTGCATTCTTCTTAATTAAAACGTACCAACTCCATCTTGACCTGTGCTCGTTTGTGGCTAATGGTGTTCGTATGGAAATCATGATGTTTTTCAACACGGAGAAGTCATCGCAAATAGCTAGTTGGCGTTGCCACAATATAGATGTCCCGCTTTCACCCTCGCCGTCAATAGCATGCGATCCGACGAACATGCATTTGCAAGTGCCGGCACACCTGAAGAGTCGGTCACATCCCTTCACCCTTTAAACCTCGCGATGATGGATATCCCGTCCTTCTTCGACAAGATTGACGGCCTCCATTACGCCTTGTATGCAGACGACATCACCCTGTGGTTCCGCAAGTCAGTGATATCCAGAGAGCATGCACCTTACAAGCACAGGTGTCGACAGTAGATACTTACTTCCAAGACACTGGTCGTGGACTATCTCCACTCAAATCGGAACTACTCTTCTACCGCCTACGCCGCCAGCTCAAGCCTACTGGCTAATCGCGCCAGTATGAGGAAATACTCCTGTATACGCAAGACCTGCGGCTCCTGTATTCCCAAAGTTCCAAAGATCCGCAACCTCGGCATGCAAATAGCAGCCAACGGGTCAAACGCGGGAGCTCTCCCCAAGATTGAAGGTAACGTTACAGCAGCTACTGCCTTATCAAACGCATTACAAAGAAACACACTGGCATGAAGGAGAATAGCCTCATGGAACTCATACACAGCTTCGCAATCACTCACATTATTTATGTGGCTGCCTTCCACAACTGGAGTGTCACCGAAAGGGTGAAATTTAACACCCGTGTATTACAATACCACCCTTGGCCTATATACCTGGGTCCATCAGGACTGCTCGTCTACTACAGCCTGATGGATACAACACGCTTCAGGAAATCGTGGATGCGCACAGAGCCTCAAAACTCGAATGCATGTCCCTGACAGCCCCGGGTCAATACACCCTGCTGAAACTCGGCGTCTATTACCACGTCCAACACGACAAGAAACAGGCCATTCCTCCCGACATCAGCGATACGCTGATCATCGCTCCTATTATTCGAAACTTGCACCCCGAACATAACAAGGGCCGACACCAAGCCCGTGCCACGGCAGTGCTGCGCTCCTTTGGTGGGAGGAAGACTACGCGCTTTGCCGACGCGACAGAATACACGCAAGAACACCGGGTGACGGCGGTAGTCATACACGCTATCTCTCGGCTTGCGGACACCAGTAGTGTCAGCACAGAAGACTCACAAACAGCCGAAGAGATTGCGATTGCGCATCTGCTTACCGACCCCTCTGCGAGGTAGTTCTTAGCGTCTCGAAATCCGCAGCTCGCAACTACGTGAAGGGGCGGATTTGCTCCAAAGCTCTCCAGATCCTGAGGTAGTCGACAGCAGTTCGATAACACCGCGATCATGTAGTTGCTAGCGCATGTCGCCATCCCGACCGACGAGGGCGTCCCTAAACTTAACGAGGTAGCACACCGCTGTGCGCGGGAACTGAGCCGCTGCGCAGAGTCAGAGACTCCCCTCTTCGAATTGGGACCTCCTGGTGCGAAACACGCGAGGAAGCTTAGTCAAAAACATTATAACCAAACACTACCAATTAGGAAGGCCTGTACTGCCTCCACCTCACCCCAAACTGAAAAGTCTCCAGGAAGTCTTCTGGCGACAACTGCAAGACGGACACCTTCCTCTGTCCGCTGTGGTTGCGGCAAATTTTCCCCGCGCAATACCTGAGTGCTCTTTGCAAGTTATGTCAGGCTAGTAGAGCGACGCTCCCATACATGTTGTGTGAGCGTCCTGTTACAGCAGGTAAAATGGCAGTAGCTCCGGAGGCTCTTGCGCCGAAGTGGGCCGCCGCTCTGCGCAGCTCCAACCTCAAGACACAAGAGTGGGCAGTGCCGCTGGCCTGAAGAGTGGCAACGAGGTAAGCCCTTTAAGTTCCCTCATGGCAGACCTGAGCCCTCTTTCATAAATTTTCGCGAATTTTCAATAACGTTGTTCCGATCGAATAATCCATGCCACTTGTTGGCGAATCTCTGCAGGTGCCATTGTATGCAAGTGACCATTTGCCAAATAAACCTGCCACTCGCTTTCTGGCTGATTGCGTGTTGCCGGTACGTGTGACATTATTGAAATCGTAATCATCTCGAGCACTCGGTGACCATCTCAAAGCTGCAGATGTTCATACGATGTGTAGTACCCCCGCTTCTTGGCCGACTCCCTATGGGTGTACGTGCCATTTTGCGGTAGTCATCATCATTATAATCTACATGCGGACACAATTCCTGGCGGAACTTCCGTTGTGGTTATTTGCCATAGTACGAAAATCACGCTAATCAACATGCGGCCACCATCGTAGAAAGCTAGATCATGTAGGTACGAGAGAGGTGTGCGTGCGGTTGCAACCTATTCTCTTTCTTTTTCTTTTCTGAGTTGGAGCATCAGGTTGCTGAGCTAGAAGGTGAGATTCGAGTACCGCCACCGGATGCACTTAATTTTTTTATTGCGATAGGCATTATATGAATAATCCGGTCGAACTTAGACCATCGTTGCCGTGATGTTCGATATTAAGTCCAACCGCACTAAGATTGCGGCCGCATGCTGTAGGTGCGAGTGAAAGCGCATGGGAGGGTGAGCCGATATGGATGGTGGCTTGGATCTCGCTCGCGCAATGGATGAATGCGGGACGTGGCGTGGCGGATACGCGACGCGTCTTTTATTGCGCGTAAGGCAGCAGGAGGGGGAGGGGGAAGGGCGTTCTACTGCCTAAGTATGGAATGACTTAGTGGGCCTTTGTTTCAAAATTTTTTGCGCTTTATACAGGGTCTTAGCGCGACAAAGATTGATGGCATTGCGCGCGCGGTGTTTTCTCTGTTTAGTTCGCATTGGAGCGAGAGGCAGCACTAAGGTCGACTCGCTCACTGCTGCTGCCGCTGTTCCACTCGCGAGTAATTCGAGAGTGAATATGCGTTGTAATCGACTGAGCTGTGTTCATATTTGCCTGTGCTAGTGATTACATCACCAATGTTCCTTAATAAGTAAGCGAGTGTGCACAAGTATTCACGGGGTATTAAACTACTATGCTTATGTCATGTAGCTGCCTAATAATTTTCTGTCGCAATCGATTTCTGACGTTTGGCGATAGTCCCGCACTTCTTAATGTGAATGGGAATACACTGGACAAGTACCATACCAATATACATATTCGGCCAATATTGCAGCGTGCTTCACTGCAGGGCTTCCATTACGCTCAAGACGGGGCCACCATGGCTTTCTTCTAACATCGCGATTTTTTTAGGTACTGCAAAGAAAGCGAATGGAGATACTGAAGTGAAACTAATATTTGCGCATGTTTGAAAGAATACTGCTGATATACTGATCCTAAATACATTACTAACGAAAGTATCGTTTTATAACATTTGAAGACAAAAATAGAAATGTGCTGGCGCAATAGTATGCTCCTAACCACACACATATTTCATATTTTCCCTAATCGAATATTTTTCGTTAGGAAGGAGCGAAGCCTAATAATACACGGGTAATACAAGGACTCATAAAGCACCATTTTTTGTATTGTATTCGCACTTATGAAGGCAGTGCGACAGCCGAATCTTATGGAAGTAAATATTCTTTTCGCCAGCTAGTGACCAATGCCTTTCGACTCCTTACTGTCCCAGTATAGTGTCCGTGACCTATTGCTTCACGCGTGTGGTATTTGATTGTTCGAACAAGGTGCGCCGGCGCCATCATTGGGGAAAGCAGGAGAAGGAACGGACTGGACTTACGCTTTGAATCTAACCGGTCAGCGCTGCAACCGCTGTTGTAACTATAACCTGTAAATAGTTGCTCATCTTACGGACTCCTCCTTCGCGTAACATTTTGGTGGAGGTTCAACGTTCGCCTTCCTCGTCACGGAGCTCCGAAGCGGCCACATCGTCGTCTTCCCAGCCATGGCATCCGATGGAACCACCTTGTCGCCACCTACACCTACGGCGCCAAGCACAACGTACGATACGGTTCCTAGTCTGCGGCATACTGAAACATTCTCCGCCCGAAATGACGTTGACGTCGACGACTGGCTCAGCATGTATGAGCGTATTAGCCAAAGCCACCACTGGGACCCTACCATCATGCTTGCCAATGTGATCTTTTATATGGACGGGACACCGCGTGTCTCGTTTTGCACCCATGACATCGATGTCTCCAGCTGGGACATTTCGAAAGAGCGGCTTCGTGACCTATTTGGCAACCCGTCAAGCGGCCAACAGGCTGTGCGAAAAGAGCTTGCTACACGTCTCCAGTCGTCGACTAAATCGTATGTCTCCTACATACAGGAAATGCTCGCGCTGTTGCCGGAAAGTCGACAAAGACATGACCGAGGTTGAAGGTTGACAGGGTGGGCCATATCCTAAAAGGCACCGTCAACGACGCCTTCAACTTGCTCGACTATAACGACGTTTGTACCGTCGACGCCATTGTCAAAGAATGCCGCGCTTTGAGGTAGCCGAAAACCACCGCGTCGTCAAGGTGTTTTTCCAGCACCCGAACACCACTGCCACGTCTTCTTGTACCGTTCTTAATGTCACACGACCATTTCAAGAGAACGCCACTCGTATCGTTCGCCGTGTGATTGAAGGGGCGAGTCTGGACGCCCTTCATATATGACCACCTGACGGTACCTTTGACCAAGCGGCCCCCATTATTGCCTTTATTCAAACAGTTTGCGGCAAAAAGTTGCAAACTATGGCATGCCTACCGAATGTTTTGTCTGCCAACCTGCTTCGACATCCATTCCAATGTCCAGAACCTGTAATGACCAGTATTTCCCTCCCAGAAAACACAATCCTGATTAATTGCGAACCGCAGACGGCAAACCGCTCTGCTTCCACTGTCACTGCGTTGGTCATGTATCCCGCCACTGCCGCACCACCTGGATGTCGCTGTACTGGAGCTCATTCCCTGCTCCTCGCCCATAGGGCGACGTTCGCCGTTATTCACCTCGCCGCTTTTCCAATAATATATATATATATATATATATATATATATATATATATATCGATATATAGTCATATCATAAGAAACCAACAAACACTGGCACCAAGGACAACATGGGGGCAATTACTTGTGCTTAGTAAATTACATAATGAAACGATAAATTAATGGAAATTAAAGTGGATGAAAAAACAGCTTGCCGCAGGTGGGAACCGAATCCACCACCTTCGCATTTCAGGCCCCTGGGTTACCCCCTTTCTTCTCGTTGATATATATATATATATATATATATATATATATATATATATATATATATATATATATATATATTTAACCTCTTCAGACCCCACGTCCCTGTACGGGGACATTCGTTCTCAGGTTCTGACTTAAGACTGAGCTTTTATAGAACAGAGAACTGGTGTCCCTGTCGGAGGACAAGCATTGTAGCGCCATCTGTGAAGAGCGGGGAGAGTTTGTTTGCTTCGTCGAGAAGACAACATGGCTGCAATCTGCACGAGCACGTTTTACTCACGACGGCGACCTAAGAACATTTTGATCATTGATAACACACCTTATGGAAGCCTTATGCTATGTTTTTAGAATTGTTACGGTTGAGAGAACATTTTAAGTGGTGTTCCTTGCGAAAATACATTGTTTTCTGTCCCGCGCTTCGCACTTAATGAAATGTCCCTGTAGAGGGACGCTGGGTCTCACTGCTGACAGTTCTTGATTGGTTTCGTGTACTAGGATCTTTTCAGTACACGTCCGGAAGCTAAAATATAAGTCAGTATTCTTGTTTATCAAAAATTACAATGACAAAATGGGAGGAGTCGACCTAGCTGACAGAATGCTAGCTCTGTACGCGCAGAGAAGCCGAACAAATCAGTGGACGCTTCGTACCATTTTGCACATGTCAGACCTTGCTTGCGTCAACGGGTGGCTTCAGTACAGAGCGGACAAAAACGTCATGGGGCTGCCGAAGAAAAATATCTTGGACTACCTTGATTTCAAGATGTATGTTGCGGAGGCACTGATTTGTGGAAACATGGAACAAGTACATTCGGATGAAGACGAAATGGACATCCAACCCAGAAAGCGACCAAATGCTCTTCCCTCGCAAACATTCCGAGAACAAGGGGCTCTTCACCTACCACTCAAATATGACCTCGCACGCGGACAAAGATGCCGCAACGCAGGTTGCGGGATGAAAACACGCCACCGATGCGGCCAGTGCAACGTCTACCTCTGCATTGAAGTTGGGAAAAATTGCTTCTACAATTTTCACGCCTGACTTCACAGTTGCATTTTACTGCTCATTTCTAAATATCAATAAAGTTTGCAGTTTCTTCCTCCTCTGAGTGGTGTCCCAATGCACAGCCAATATATATATAGAGACCCAGATGTCCCTGTAGGGGGACATGCATTATCACACAGCTCGAGATCGCTATGACTGAAATTGCTGTTAATTTGTGTTCTGGGAGTTACAACTGGAAACATCATATATGAAATAAACACTTTCTAACCGAACGTTCTTCTCGGGTCTGAGGAGGATATATTGTTACAAGCACGGGGAAAAGGGGTTTATTGAGGCGTGCGAGAGCAGGAACGGCAGGCTACGAACAACAGGAATGGCCGCTGCACAGTCTTCGTTCTCCTCTTCCCCTCTCTTCTTGATCCCCGCGTCCCTTTGACGCGCTTGGACGTAACATGCCTCCCCTCGCAGACAAAGCCCCCTGGGCGAGTCAACTAGCTTGTCGTGGCGTGCATGATTTCAACCGTGCGACATGTGCGACTTGTGTCCTAGCAGAACGTCTACCAGTGTTCGTGAGGCGCGCGAGAGTATAGTTAACTTCGTTGACTTTGTCGATGACAACATACGGTCCATCGTAGTTTGCCAGCAGCTTTTGACACAAACCGCGCTTCCTTGTGGGAGTCCAAAGCCAAACGAGATCACCAGGGTGATATGTAACAGGCCGATGTCGTGCGTCGTAGCGGGCTTTGGAGTTTTCTTGTGATGCCAAAGTCCGAAGACGCGCAAGTCGCCGAGCCTCTTCAGCGAGGCATAGCGCATCGGCGACCGTAGGATTGTCGTGGTCGTAAAAAGGGAGGACAGTGTCGAGCGTATACCGGGGCGGCCGAGCATATAGAAGGAAGAAGGGGCTGTAGCCGGTTGTCTCGTGCTTGGCGGTGTTGTAGGCGTAAGTAATAAACGGTAGAACTTCATCCCAATTCTTGTGATCGGACGCAACATACATGGGAAGCATGTTGGTGATTGTTCGATTAGTGCGCTCAGTGAGGCCGTTCGTTTGGGGATGATACGGCGTCGAGTGCCGGAGGTGCGAGTTACATAAACGCACAAGTTCTTCCACGATATCCGCCGTGAATTGACGTCCCCGGTCACTTATGATAACACCAGGCGGTCCATGCCGTAGAACAATAGCGTAAAGTAAGAAAAGCGACACTTCGGTGGCAGTTGCTGATGGTATAGCCGCCGTCTCGCAATAGCGTGTGAAATAGTCGGCGCAGACAATTATCCAGCGGTTCCCCTTAGATGACTTTGGAAAAGGGCCCAACAGATCAATTCCAACTTGCCGAAAGGGTGAGCTGGAAGGCGGCACAGGTTGAAGGAGAGCAGATGGGGCAGTGGTTGGGCGTTTCCGACGTTGGCACTGTATGCAGCTGGCGACATAAAACTCAACCGAATGTCGCATCCGGGGCCAGTAAAAGCGTTCTTGAATGCGATAAAGTGTGCGCACAGTGCCTAAGTGACCGGAGGTAGGGTCATCGTGCATAGCCTGAAGGATTGCTGGCCGGAGACGCTCCGGCACCACTAGAAGGAAGCGTGCACCCGTGCTTGAGTAGTTCCTTTTGTACAGGAGCCCGTCACGTACACAGTAGCTGCTTGTTGCACTTGAATGGGCAGAAGTAAAGAGTGGCTCCAATTTAGTGTCTGTCCGTTGTTCTGCTTTGAACGCATCGATATCCGGAAAAGCGGGTGTCACAGAAGCGACGAGATGATCAAAATCGTCTGCGTCGCAGTCCGTCGTGGCAAGCGGCATACGGGAAAGGCAGTCTGCGTCAGCGTGTTTTCGGCCACTCTTGTAGGAAACAGTGAAGTTATATTCCTGCAACCTCAAAGCCCAGCGCGCAAGGCGACCACAAGGGTCGCGAAGGTTCACGAGCCAGCACAGGGAATGGTGGTCTGTGACGACTTGGAATGGGCGTCCGTACAAGTACGAGCGAAATCGCTGAACCGCAAAGATTACAGCGAGGCATTCTTGCTCTGTCACCGTGTAATTCCGTTCAGGTTTGCTTAATGAGCGGCTTGCGTAAGCAATCACGTGCTGACGGTCGTCATAGCGTTGGACCAATACGGCACCCAGACCAACGCCACTAGCATCTGTGTGGATTTCTGTCGGCGCAGTAGGATTGAAGTGGCGAAGGATAGGTCGGGAGGTTAACAGGAACTTCAGCTGACGAAATGCAGAATCGCACTCGGGTGTCCAGTCAAACCGTGCGTCTTTATGTAGCAGATTTGTCAGAGGATAAGCGACGTCAGCAAAACCAGGAATAAATCGGCGAAAGTAAGAGCAAAGGCCCAGAAAACTGCGAAGTTGCTTCACTGACTGCGGTGCACTGAATGCCTCGACAGCTGCCGTCTTGAGGGGATCAGGCCGGATACCGTCTTTGTCAACAAGGTGACCCAGCACAAGGGTTTGACGGTCACCAAAGTGACATTTCTTGGAGTTCAGAACCAGGCCAGCGTTTTTGATGCAGTCGAGGACAATATCCAGGCGCGTATTGTGCTCATTGAATGTGCGCCCAAATATAACAACGTCGTCAAGATAGCACATACAGATGTTCCACTTTAACCCACGCAGAATGGTGTCCATGAACCTTTCAAAGGTTGCTGGAGCGTTGCACAACCCAAATGGCATCACATTGAATTCGAATAATCCATCCGGGGTTATGAAGGCTGTTTTCTCCTTGTCTGCCGGGTGTATAGGGATTTGCCAATATCCTGAGCGCAGGTCCACTGAAGAAAAATAAGAGGCCGAATGCAGGCAATCAATTGCATCATCAATCCGGGGCAGGGGGTAGACATCCTTCTTAGTCACGGCGTTTAATCTTCGATAATCTACGCAAAATCTCCAGTTACCGTCTTTCTTTCTGACAAGTATGACCGGAGCTGCCCAAGGACTCGAGGACTCTTGTATTATTCCATTTTTCATCATGTCACTCACTTGTTCCCCGATTATCTTCCGCTCGTTAGGCGACACGCGATAAGGCTTTTGCCTGATCGGGCGCGCAGATCCCGTATCTATAGTATGGCGTGTTCGTGACTCGGGAATCGAGAACGCTTTGTCCGGCTGCGCAAAGTCAAACACTGACAGATGCTTAGAAAGCGTATCCACCAAGGTATGGCGCTCCCTCGTGCTGAGTGACTTGTTTACCATAGACAGAAGCTTTTTCTCTGAGACGTGGCGAAGGTCAGCAGGTTCACACGGCGGATCTGTTAGTACGGCTACGGACGAGGACGAGTATTCTGTAAAGCAGGCGAGTTTCAGGCCGTCTGGAAGCAGGATGGGTTCTGCCGAGCAGTTGGCCGTCCACAAGCCAGCACGCCCCTTGCCGATGGATACCACACAATGAGGGACAAAAATGTTCTTCTTCATACAATTTAGATGCATTGGCTCTACGGAGGCATCGAAACTGTCTGGCACTTCACCGCGACAAACAACCGGCACGCACACAGAGGTGGACGCAGGCACAACAGTATCTGCAGATACACAAAGTTCACCTTGACTGCAAGTCTCCTCTAAGAGCCCGGACGAAACATGGCCATCGACGCAAACTTCCCCCGTGCGACAGTCGACGGTCGCACCACACTGTCGCAAAAAGTCGATGCCCAAAATCACTTCGTGCGTCGATCGGGGAATAACTACAAATTCCGTCGCGAAAACTCCACCAGCCAAGGATACGTCAGCAGTGCACACACAAACAGGGCGCAACGACTCGCCGCTCACTCCACAAAACGTTGCAGCCTGGTCCCACCGAAATACAACTTTACGCCCCAACCGACCTTTAAAACCGAGACTCATTACGGATACAGTTGCTCCGGTATCCACTAAAGCCATTGTAGCAACACCATCAACAAGTACATGCACTTTGTTCTTAATCATAGCAACTGCAGGGGGCATTTCTGTCGTTAGCACGTGTCGAGCGACCTCACCCCCATCGGCCGCGCTAGCTAGTTTTCCGGTTGTGAAGGCGAGGCTGAGCGGCGCACTGGCGATGGAGATTGACGTAAACGCGGTGCACGAGAAGTCGGCGGTGGCGTCAAACTCCTGTCAGATGCGGGCGAGCGGCTCCGGAAGCTTCTCTGCCAGTAATCGTTGCCAGAAGGGACGCCAGCTGACCAAGAGGCGGTGTACGGCTGTTGAGTAGTCCTCGTAGGAGGTGTGGGCCTTCTTGAAGATCCGGATCGACCATTCCACGTTGTTGGGCGACGATTGCAAAACCTCGCTATGTGGCCCGCGACACCGCATTGGAAACACACCGGCAGATGCCTCAAATTGCGATGTTCTTCCATGTAGTCGCGCATGTTGCTGTCGACTGCATAGACAGCAGGTGGGCGACATTCATCATGGCTAGGCATCGGCCGCTGGGAGGCGTGTGTGCGGCGTGGGCATTGGTCGTAGTCATGACCTTGATAGCTCATGGTCCCTCTCGTTTGTGGGGTAGACCTATACTCGATGGTCGCTGAGTTCACCGTGGGTTGCCATGTCGTCGAAACGGCCGTGTTTCTCATCTCGTGTGCTGAGTACGCGCCAGTGATGCCGGGTGTGCAACGGTACATCTCTTCCTGATGGAGCAACTCTTCGCGAACAATCTGCCGTATAGTGGATGGAAGGTCAACACACGAGCTTGGGTCTACACTCGCCACCGTCGTGACATTAGCCAGGCGACCAAACTTCGGTATTATCCGTCGCATCTTCAGCGTCTCGAAGGTTCGGCAGTGGCGAATGACGTCAGACACGGAATCCAAGCTTTCCTTGCCGATCAAAAAATTGTAGACGTCTTCGGCTATTCCTTTCAACAAATGTCCAACTTTGTCATCTTCAGACATTTGAGAGTTGACTATTTTACACAGTTTCAGCACTTCTTCTATATAAGTCGTACAGGTCTCGCCGGGAATCTGAGCTCGTTGCGAAAGCGTCTGTTCAGCGCGTTTCTTTTTTGCGCTAGAATCTCCAAAACACGCTCTGAGCTCCTCGACGAAAAGCTCCCACGAAGTGAGCGTGTCTTCGTGATTCTCGTACCAGACGAGCGCAGTGTCGGTAAGGGAAAATACAACATTGGACAACTGTGCGGTCGAGTTCCAACCGTTAGACCGGCTCACCCTTCG
Source organism: Dermacentor albipictus (assembly GCF_038994185.2). NCBI lineage: Eukaryota > Metazoa > Arthropoda > Arachnida > Ixodida > Ixodidae > Dermacentor > Dermacentor albipictus. The sequence continues at coordinate 76,341,449 of NC_091825.1, read as the reverse complement.
GTAGTTCGTGAGCCACTCGTCGACATCTTCTCCGGCTTTTCCTCCGAAAGTGAGTGGCACGCGGTAGTATTGCCACGGAACACCAGGTGCTGGCCTAGAAGCCGCGTCAGATCCTTCGGGAGTCTGGCAGGCGTATTCAGGCATGTCAGGTGAGGGTGGCGGAAGTCCGGCAAGTCGACGGCTTCGGCGAAGTTGTAGCAGCGTAGGCTCCGTGGTTACGAGGTGTACCCCGCACCGTCCACCAATTTGTTACAAGCACGGGGAAAAGGGGTTTATTGAGGCGTGCGAGAGCAGGAACGGCAGGCTACGAACAACAGGAATGGCCGCTGCACAGTCTTCGTTCTCCTCTGCCCCTCTCTTCTTGATCCCCGCGTCCCTTTGACGCGCTTGGACGTAACAATATATATATATATATATATATATATATATATATATATATATATATATATATATATATATATATATATATATATATATATATATATATATATATATATATATATAAATCATCATCAGCCTGGTTACGCCCACTGCAGGGCAAAGGCCTCTCCCTTTTTTCTCCAACAACCCCGGTCATGTGCTAATTGTGGCCATGCCGTCCCTGCAAACTTCTTCATCTCATCCGCCCACCTAACTTTCTGCCACCCCCTGCTACGCTTCCCTTCCCTTGGAATCTTCCCTCCTGATTACATTTCCTGCCCATGCCCATTTCTTTTTCTCGATTTCAACTAAGATGTCGTTAACTCGCGTTTTTTCCCTCACCCAATCTGCTCTTTTCTTATCCCTTAACGTTACACCTATCATTCTTCTTTCCATAGCTCGTTGCGTTGTCCGCAATTTAAGTAGAACCCTTTTCGTAAGCCTCCAGGTTTCTGCCCCGTAGGTGAGTACTGGTAAGACACAGCTATTATACACTTTTGTCTTGAGGTACCATGGCAACCTGCTGTTCATGATCTGAGAATGCCGGCCAAACGCACCCCAGCCCATTGTTATTCTTCTGATTATTTCCGTCTCATGATCCGGATCCGCAGTCACTACCTGCCCTAAGTAGATGTATTCCCTTACGACTTCCAGTGCCTCGTTGCCTATTGTAAATTGCTGTTGTCTTCCGATATTGTTAAACATTACTTTAGTGTTCTGCAGATTTATTTTTAGACCCACTCTTCTGCTTTGCCTCTACAGGTCAGTGAGCATACATTGCAGTTTGTCCCCTGAGTTACTAAGCAAGGCAATATCATCACCGAATCGCAAGTTATTGAGGTATTCTCCATTAACTTTTACCCCCATTTCTTCCCAATCCAGGTCTCTGAATACCTCCTGTAAGCACGCTGTGAATAGCATTGGAGAGATCGTATCTCCCTGCCTGAAGCCATTCTTTATTGGGATTTTGTTGCTTTCTTTATGGACGACTACGGTGGCTGTGGTGCCGCTATAGATATCTTTCAGTATTTTTACATACGGCTCGTCTACACCCTGATTCCATAATGCCTCCATGACTGCTGAGGTTTCGACAGAATCAAATGCTTTCTCGTAATCAATGAAAGCTATATATAAGGGTTGGTTATATTCCGCACATGTTTCTATCACCCTATTGATAGTGTGAATATGATCTCAATATATATACCCAACAATATATATATATATATATATATATATATATATATATATATATATATATATATATATATATATATATATATATATATATATATACGTGTGTGTGTGTGTGTGCTACACCAAATTGACAAATTAGTCGCAAAAAAGTATCGGCGCCGTTCATCATTCTAGCACCCAGCTTTTAGGGTCCTGATAAGGAACAAGCTTGCGTGCATAAGTACCTTATTATATTTAACTGCCTAATTATCAACAGTCGTTTGCTAATGTACTGAGGTAGCTAATAGAACGTTGTCGACATTTCCTATCCAGCCGGTGATGTTTTCAATAAAAAATATGTCAAAACTCCGCTAACGATTCTTTCACCTTTGTAAGGTCGCTCGACTTCAAACCGATTCGGAAAAACAGTGGCTATCACGTCAATCATGCCACCCACGTACACACGCCCTCTGCCCCCGTCAACATTTGCACTGCCCCATGAAGAATGTGGTTCCTGGATTGCCGTGTTTACGTTCGTTGGTTGGGCAGCAGCGTATGCACATTCGTCATCTACTGGTGACTCCCCGTTTCTCTTTCCACAGTGTAGGGTAGCCAACCGGGCTCAGTCCTGGTTAACCTCCCTACCTTTCATTTATCATTTGCTCTCTCTCTACTAGTGACTCACTCATTCTGTTCCCTCATGCTATGCCGCATTCCTCTTGTACCGCGGGAACCTTTCGGCCATCAGCATTTGACCCAGCGCACCTGTGTAAACAGCTTGTCGTAGGCGTAGAAAATAACCGAATAAAGAGAAAAATGTTCGCAGGCTTCATGGCTGCAAAGCGGCGCTATGTCGCTGGTGACGGCGGAAAGGTCACAGAAAGTTAAAGGCGTGAAGACTTCCATGAAAGAGACGTCATAGGCGTTATATTTCCGAATAATATTTTGCTTTCAGCGAGCATTCAAGTTTCAAGTAATTGTTCGCGTGGCTCTCACAAGAACTTGCTTATAGAAAAACATTCTTCAGCTTAGTACAATGATAACCAGCGCGGAAATGATCAAATACAAGACACAACAGCATTACTTATTCGGCCAATAATAATCGAGCTCTCGTACCAAACCACATACCTGCTCAAACTACACCAATAGTATCAAGTACAAATCAGGGGCCCTATAACGTAAAACTGTTTTAATATGGTTCTATTCCAATCTCCTGACGTCACATTTGCATCTGAACAGACCAAACAAACGCTTTCCTCGTTCATAGGAGGTCGCTTTTGTTTGCTTGAAAAACGAATAACATTGTCTACACTGAGCGGCTTATCGTATCTAATTGGCTGACAAGAGGCGAAGAGAACGCTCAAATGGAGAGGGATTCGATGGGGCCGAGCCACTGCACTGACAGTCGATAGCCGGATGAAGAGGGTGGTGCCGGCTTCTACGATTGGTCTGCTTTCCCTTGCTTAGCTTGCGGTGGCTGGTCAAAAATCGCGGCGGCATGCAACGGAAGCTCAAGAATGACGCTAAAATGTACGCTCTGCAAAGAAGAGTTGACAGAATGAGGGCGTAAACGTGCCGAAAGTGCTCTAAAACGTTACATGGCCACGCAAGAAGTTTTATTGTACGCAAATACACCCATGCTCCCCGGCAGCTGCGAGTAGCCAGTGTCTGAGTGATCGGCGGCAGCCATCTTTTATTCCTTTCGGAACGGGGCAGTCTGCGGCTATCCCGAAGAAAATACAGTTTTGTATGGCATATTAATGCATCTTTATCGCGTACACGTCACATTGACGCGGTGAGTTCTTGCGGTTTTGCGATGTTGTGTGACAGGCAGGTGAAGTGGGTACAGCCCGACTACGTTTTACCAATAGCCGAGGGCTAATAGTGAAAAGGGGTTGAATCAGAAATAACTGTTTTTCATATTCTGTCAAATCATGCATAATCAGTGCGTACACATTATACCATGGGGAGGCATCGCGGTTTTCGTGACGTCGCGTGACAGGCAGTTGAAGTGGGGGTAGTCGAAAAAAGTTTTTCACCAATCGTCGATTGCTGATAGCAGAATTTGAATAGAAAAGTTTGGAATAGTTTTACGTTATAGCGCCCCAGGTAACAATAATGACAGAGGTAATGTGAATATGATGTGCATAACTCTCATAAGAACTCCACAGGCAAAAATTATAGGTTTCTTTTTTTTGAAAAAAGATACTTTATAAATGTTCTATCGGTTGCAAGTAATAAACAATTACGTTTTAAAACGCATTCTAAAGCATCAATTTAAGTTCTTTGCAGCGCGCTATGTTGATGTAGCCCTTCCGAGATTTTCAAGGCGACCGTGAAATAACTGTTGGCCTGGTATTTTCACTTATAAACCCACAATAGTGCCGATTTCAAGCAGCCTGCGAACTTACTTCTACACAGAACCAACGCAAATATTTGTATATACGTTAAGCGACTCTTACTTCTAGTCAAATGCTATAAATCTCATTCTTGTGTTTGCGCGTAAAGGAAAGTGGCGCCCGCATCTGCTGTCGCATACTTGGGCTAATCATTGTGGGAAGTCTTATAGTCTTGCGCTTCTTAATTTTAAAGCGCATCTTTCTTTCGAAGTTCCAGGCATGTTTTCATACGTATCTTGTACCTAATGCGCAACGCGTTTGACTCGAAGGTGGTGTCATATAGGAAGCGTGCAGCGAAGAAGCAGTTTACGGTTTCAAGCATGGGCGCATGATACAATACTTACTAGAGATAACTGTGCCGCTAGTGTCTACGGTAGCTTCTAGCAGGGCCATTCAGCTAGCGTCGCAAGGATGGTTATTACATGAAATTGCAATAACCTCGTGCATTTGTTCGGACCCAAAATACCTGGATCCGAGGAGGCTGCCATTGGAATCTGAACCTGGCAACGTTTAACGCCGTGACGTTATCTAGTGAGGCGAGTCCAGCAGTGCTAGTGGAGGAATTAGAGGGCAGTAAATGAGATATAATAGGGCTCAGTGAAGTTAGGAGGACAAAAGAAGCATATATAGTGCTAAAAAGCGGACACGCCCTGTGCTACCGGGGCTTAGCAGAGAGACGAGAAGTAGGAGTCGGATTCCTGATTCATAAGGATATAATATAGCATTAACGAGAGGATGGCAGGTCCTGTTGTGGAACCTAATAAAAGGTAAATAAGTTTAATAGGAGGTACAAATTGAAGGTCGTACAGCTCTACGCCCCTACAGCCAGTCATGATGACCAGGAAATCGAATGTTTCTATGAAGACGTGGAATGAGCGATGGGCAAAGTCAAAGCAAATACACTATCCTGATGGGCAACTTGAATGCCAAGATGGCGAGAAGCAGGCTGGAGACAAGTTAGTGGGGGCATGTTTCATAGGCTCTAGAAATAGCAGGGGAGAGTTATTAGTAGAGTTTTCAGAGCAGAATAATATGCGGATAATCAATGCATTCTTCCGCAAGCGGGATAGCCGAAACTGGAAGGGGAAGAGCCGGACTGGCGAGACTAGAAGTGAAATAGACTTTAAACTCTTCGCTAACCCTGGCATCATACAAGATGTGGACGTGCTCGACAAGGTGCGCTGCAGTGACCATAGGATGGTAAGAACGCGAATAACCCAACACTTGAGGAGGGAACGGAAAAAACTGGTACATAAGACGCCGATCAAGGAGTTAGCGGTAAGAGGGAAAAGAGTGAAATTACGGATCAATCTACAGAACAGGTATTCGGCTTTACCTCATGAAAAGGACCTTAGTGTTGATGAAATGATCGACAATCTTATAGGCATCATTAAGGAGTGTGCAATATTAGTCGCTGGTAACTCGGTTAGACAGGATACCAGTAAGCTATCGTAGGAGACGAAAGATCTGATCAAGAAACGCCAATGTATGAAAGCCTGTAACCCTACAGCTAGAATCGAACTGGTCGAACTTCTCAAGTAAATTAACAAGCGCAAGACAGCTGACGTAAGGAAGTATAATATGTGTAGAATTGAACATGTTATCAGGAAAGGAGGAAGCCTAAAAGCAGTGAAGAAGAAACCAGGAATAGCCAAGACCCAGGTGTATGCGTTAGGAGACAAAGCCGGTAATATCATAACTAATATGGGGGAGGTAGTTCAAGTGGCTGAGGAGTTCTATGGAGATTAATACAGTACCAGTCGCCCCCGCGACAATAATGGAAGAGAGAATAGTCTAGAGGGATTTGAAATCCCACAAGTAACGCCGGAAGAAGTAAAGGAAGCCTTGGGAGCAATCTAAAGGCAGAAGGCAGCTCCGGAGGATCAGGTAGCAGCATATTTGTTGAAGGATGGTGGGCAGATTGTTCTAGAAACAGTGGCCACCCTGTATACGCAATGCTTCATGACCTCGAGTGTACCTGAATCTAGGAAGAATGCTTTGAATAATCCTAACCATAAGAAAGGGGTGCCAAAGTCTTGAAAAATGATTGACCGATCAGCTTGCAGTCCGTTGCCTACAAATTAATTACTAAGGTAATCGCAAATAGAATCAGGAACTCCTTAAACTTCTGTCAACAAAAGGACCAGGCAGAATTCCGTAAAGACTACTCAACAATAGACCATATTCACACTCTCAATGAGGTGATAGAGAAGTGTGCGGAATATAACCAAACCTTACATATAGCTTTAATTGATTACGAGAAAATCTTTGATTCCGTCGAAACCTCAGCAATTATGCAGGCATTACGGAATCAGGGTGTAGACGAGCCCTATCTAAAAATACTGTAAGATATCTATAGCGGTTCCACAGCCACCAAAGTCCTCAATAAAGAAAGTAACAAAATTCCAATAAAGAAAAGCGTCAGGCAGGGAGATGCAATTTCTGAAACGCTATTCGCAGCGTGTTTACACGAGGTATTCAGCGACCTGGATAGGGAAGAATTGGGGAGAAGAGTTAATGGAGAATACCGTAGGAACTTGCGATTCGCTGATGATATTGCCTTGGTTAGTAATTTGGGAGACTAATTGCAGTGCAAGCTCACTAAAAGCTCACTAAGACTAAAGTAATTTTTAACAGTCTCGGAAGAGAACAGCAGTTTACGATAGGCAGTGAAGTACTGCAAGTGGTAAGGGAATGCATCTACTTAGGGCAGGCAGTGACCGCGGATCCGGATAATGAAACTGAAATAATCAGAAGAATAAGAATGCGCTGGGGTGTGTTTGGGAAGCATTCTCAGATCATGAACATCAGGTTGCCATTATCCCACCAGAGAAAAGTGTACAACAGCTGTGACTTACCAGTACTCACGTATGAAGCAGAAACCTGGAGGCTTACGAAAATGGTTCATCGTAAACTGAGGACGACGCTGCAAGCTATGGAAACACGAATGATAGGTGTAACGTTAAGGGATAAAAAAAGACCAGATTGGGTCAGGGAACAAACGCGAGTTAATGACATCTTAGTTGAAATCAGGAAAAGGAAATGGGCATGGGCGGGATATGAAATCAGGAGGGAAGATACCTGATGGGCATTATGGGTTAAGGACTAAATTCCAAGGGAAGGGAAGCCTAGGAGGCGCGGCAGAAAGTTAGGTGGGCGGATGACATTAAGAAGTTTGCAGGGGTAACATGGCCGCGGTCCTTGGAGAAGTATGTGAGAGGCCTTTGCCGTGCAGTGGGCGTAACCAGGATGATGATGATGATGACATTTTGGTCTCATCATTGTTCTTTTTCTCATCAGTACGACGTTATCAATAACTAAATATACATTAGTAAGATTGTCCTATGGCAACATTAGAGCACAGGACCTCTGGCACACAAATCTGATATTGAGGCCATTATGGCACGGGCGCATGCGTCGGCAAGCGCAATAGAAAACGCGTTCGGGCGCGAAAGCAAGCTAGCGTGTTATAACGCTTGGCACGTTCAGATTCGGCCACTTCGACAGGCGTTGCCGCTGCAGCCATAGAGGACTATGGGCTTTCGCAGAGTAAGAAAGATGACCTTCGTTACTACTAATATTTGCATCTCGAAAACTACACTTCATACATCCGCACACACATGGTTCATGGGCCAATACAATTGCTTTCGTATAAGCAAAATGAGTTGAGTATGCCTGTTCTTGTCGAAGAGAGCTTTCTTTGCGGTTCATCCCGAACTTTCTCGACCGTGGTTGCCGCCTTCTGCAGCGGCTGCTCGTGCTCTATCGCCAAATAGCTCACGCTCGGCTACGGATGGCGGCGCCATCTTGGAGCAGTCGCTCACACTTCTTCACCCGATACAGTTAAAGGTAAAGTGCGGAAGCTTGCCTAGTCATGCTGGTTGTTGTCCGCTGATGGAGAGGGCAAGGGAGTGGCCACCTGGAAAGCAGTGATGAGACGGGAGGAGGGGCACCGGAGCAGATGGCCTCGCGTTGGGCATGCGCTAAGCCGTCAAGCAACCGTGTGTACGGTCTCATCTGAGCCTGAAAGGAGATATAAAGCACCAGAAATAAGTGACGAAAAAGCCAGCTTGCCTGTTAGAAACCATATTGCACTGCTTGTGTTCAAAGTTGCATTTTATTAGAGTGCTCCTCGCTCATGGCATCATTAAGCTAGAGGAGAAGGTGTTCGTGAATACTGCCACGCAAGCTTCACTGTATATTGATTGCAACAGAGCGGCTTGGCACACCTCAAGGGTCGGCCACATCCTCTCTCCCTTTCAACCTCGCGATGATGGATATCCCGGCCTTCTTCGACAAGATTGATGGCCTCCATTACGCCTTGTATGCAGACGACAACACCCTGTGGTCCCCGAGGTCAGTGCTAGCCAGATAGAATGCACCTTACAAGCACAGGTGCCTGCAGTAGATACCTACTTCCAAGACACTGGTCGTTGACTATCTCCACTCAAATCGGAGCTACTCCTCTACCACCCACGCCGCCAGCTCAAGCCTATTGGCTAATCGCGCCAATATGAGGAAATACTCGTGTATACGCAAGACCTGCGGCTCCTGTATTCCCAAAGTTCCAAAGATCCGCATCCTCGGCATGCAAATAGCAGCCAACGGGTCAAACGCGGAAGCTCTCCCCAAGATTGAAGGCAACGTTACAGCAGCTACTGCCTTATCAAACGCATCACAAACAAATACACTGGCATGAAGGAGAATAGCCTCATGCAACTCATACACTGCTTTGCAGTCACTCAGATTATTTATGTGGCTGCCTTCCACAACTGGAATGTCACCGAAAGGGTGAAACTTAACACCCGTGTATTACAATGCCACCCTTGGCCTATATACCTGGGTCCATCAGGACTGTTCGTCTACTAGAGCCTGATGGATACAACATGCTTCAGGAAATCGTGGATGAGCACAGAGCCTCAAAACTCGAAAGCATGCCCCTGGCAGCCCCGGGTCAATACACCCTGCTGAAGCTCGGCTTCTATTACAACGTCCAACACGGCAAGAAACAGGCCATTCCTCCCGACATCAGCGATACGCTGATCGTGGCCCCTATTATTCGAAACATGCACCGCGAACATAACAAGGGCCGACACCAAGCCCGTGCCAAGGCAGTGCTGCGCTCTTTTTGTGGGAGGAAGACTACCCGCTTTGCCGACGTGACAGAATACACGCAAGAACACTGGTTGACGGCGCTAGTCTTACGCGTTAGCTCTCGGCTTGCGGACACCAGTAGTGTCAGCACAGAACACTCACAAACAACCGAAGAGGTTGCGGTTGCGCTTGCGCTTACCGACGCCCTCTGCGAGGTAGTTCTTACCGTCTCGAAATCCGCAGCTCGCAACTATGCGAGGGGGCGGATTTGCTCCAAAGCTCTCCAAATCCTGAGGTAGTCGACAGCAGTTCGATAACACCGCGATCATGTCGTTCCTAGCGCATGTCACCACCCCGACCGACGAGGGCCTCCCTAACCTTACCGAGGTAGCACACCGCTCTGCGCGAGGACTGAGCCGCTGCGCAGAATCGGAGACTCCCCTCTTCGAGTTGGGACCTCTTGGTGCTAAACACGCGAGGACGCTTAGTCAAATACATTATCACCAAACGCTACCAACTAGGCAGGCCTATACAGCACCCACCTCACCCCAAACTGAAATGTCTCCAGGAAGTCTTCTGGCGACAACTGCAAGACGGACACCTTCCTCTGTCCGCTGCGGTTGCGCCAAATTTTTCCCGCGCAATACCCGAGTGCTCTTTGCAAGTTATGTCAGGCACCTAGAGCGACGCTCTCATACATGTTGTGTGAGCGTCCTGTTACAGTAGGTAAAATGGCAGTAGCTCCGGGGGCTCTTGCGTCGAAGTGGGCCACCGCTCTGTGCAGCTCCAACCGCAAGACACAAGAATGGGCAGTGCCGCTGGCCTGAGAGGTGGCAGCGAGGTAAGCCCTTTAAGTTCCCTCATGGCAGACCTGAGCGCACTTTCTTAAATTTTCGCGAATTTTCAATAACGTTGTTCCGATCGAATAATCCATGCCACTTGTTGGCGAATCTCGGCAGGTGCCATTGTATGCAAGTGACGATTAGCAAAATTAACCTGTGTACTCCCTTTCTGGCTGATTGCGTGTTGCCGGTACGTGTGACATTATTGAAATCGTAATCATCTCGAGCACTCGGTGACCATCTCAAAGCTGCAGACATTCATACGATGTGTAGGACCCGCCGCTTCTTGGCCGACTCCCCATGGGGGGTACGTGCCATTGTGGGTTAGTCATCATCATTATAATCTACATGCGGACACAATTCTTGGCGGAACTTCTGTTGTGGTTATGTGCCATAGTATGAAAATCATGCTCATCAACATGCGGCCACCATCGTAGAAAGCTAGATCATGTAGGTACGAGAGAGGTGTGCGTGCGGTTGCAACCTATTCTCTTTCTTTTTCTTTTCTGAGTTGGAGCATCAGGTTGCTGAGCTAGAAGGTGAGATTAGAGTACCGCCACCGGATGCACTTAATTTTTTTATTGCGATAGGCATTATATGAATAATCCGGTCGAACTTAGACCATCGTTGCCGTGATGTTCGATATTAAGTCCAACCGCACTAAGATTGCGGCCGCATGCTGTAGGTGCGAGTGAAAGCGCATGGGAGGGTGAGCCGATATGGATGGTGGCTTGGATCTCGCTCGCGCAATGGATGAATGCGGGACGTGGCGTGGCGGATACGCGACGCGTCTTTTATTGCGCGTAAGGCAGCAGGAGGGGGAGGGGGAAGGGCGTTCTACTGCCTAAGTATGGAATGACTTAGTGGGCCTTTGTTTCAAAATTTTTTGCGCTTTATACAGGGTCTTAGCGCGACAAAGATTGATGGCATTGCGCGCGCGGTGTTTTCTCTGTTTAGTTCGCATTGGAGCGAGAGGCAGCACTAAGGTCGACTCGCTCACTGCTGCTGCCGCTGTTCCACTCGCGAGTAATTCGAGAGTGAATATGCGTTGTAATCGACTGAGCTGTGTTCATATTTGCCTGTGCTAGTGATTACATCACCAATGTTCCTTAATAAGTAAGCGAGTGTGCACAAGTATTCACGGGGTATTAAACTACTATGCTTATGTCATGTAGCTGCCTAATAATTTTCTGTCGCAATCGATTTCTGACGTTTGGCGATAGTCCCGCACTTCTTAATGTGAATGGGAATACACTGGACAAGTACCATACCAATATACATATTCGGCCAATATTGCAGCGTGCTTCACTGCAGGGCTTCCATTACGCTCAAGACGGGGCCACCATGGCTTTCTTCTAACATCGCGATTTTTTTAGGTACTGCAAAGAAAGCGAATGGAGATACTGAAGTGAAACTAATATTTGCGCATGTTTGAAAGAATACTGCTGATATACTGATCCTAAATACATTACTAACGAAAGTATCGTTTTATAACATTTGAAGACAAAAATAGAAATGTGCTGGCGCAATAGTATGCTCCTAACCACACACATATTTCATATTTTCCCTAATCGAATATTTTTCGTTAGGAAGGAGCGAAGCCTAATAATACACGGGTAATACAAGGACTCATAAAGCACCATTTTTTGTATTGTATTCGCACTTATGAAGGCAGTGCGACAGCCGAATCTTATGGAAGTAAATATTCTTTTCGCCAGCTAGTGACCAATGCCTTTCGACTCCTTACTGTCCCAGTATAGTGTCCGTGACCTATTGCTTCACGCGTGTGGTATTTGATTGTTCGAACAAGGTGCGCCGGCGCCATCATTGGGGAAAGCAGGAGAAGGAACGGACTGGACTTACGCTTTGAATCTAACCGGTCAGCGCTGCAACCGCTGTTGTAACTATAACCTGTAAATAGTTGCTCATCTTACGGACTCCTCCTTCGCGTAACATTTTGGTGGAGGTTCAACGTTCGCCTTCCTCGTCACGGAGCTCCGAAGCGGCCACATCGTCGTCTTCCCAGCCATGGCATCCGATGGAACCACCTTGTCGCCACCTACACCTACGGCGCCAAGCACAACGTACGATACGGTTCCTAGTCTGCGGCATACTGAAACATTCTCCGCCCGAAATGACGTTGACGTCGACGACTGGCTCAGCATGTATGAGCGTATTAGCCAAAGCCACCACTGGGACCCTACCATCATGCTTGCCAATGTGATCTTTTATATGGACGGGACACCGCGTGTCTCGTTTTGCACCCATGACATCGATGTCTCCAGCTGGGACATTTCGAAAGAGCGGCTTCGTGACCTATTTGGCAACCCGTCAAGCGGCCAACAGGCTGTGCGAAAAGAGCTTGCTACACGTCTCCAGTCGTCGACTAAATCGTATGTCTCCTACATACAGGAAATGCTCGCGCTGTTGCCGGAAAGTCGACAAAGACATGACCGAGGTTGAAGGTTGACAGGGTGGGCCATATCCTAAAAGGCACCGTCAACGACGCCTTCAACTTGCTCGACTATAACGACGTTTGTACCGTCGACGCCATTGTCAAAGAATGCCGCGCTTTGAGGTAGCCGAAAACCACCGCGTCGTCAAGGTGTTTTTTCCAGCACCCGAACACCACTGCCACGTCTTCTTGTACCGTTCTTAATGTCACACGACCATTTCAAGAGAACGCCACTCGTATCGTTCGCCTTGTGATTGAAGGGGCGAGTCTGGACCCCCTTCATATATGACCACCTGACGGTACCTTTGACCAAGCGGCCCCCATTATTGCCTTTATTCAAACAGTTTGCGGCAAAAAGTTGCAAACTATGGCATGCCTACCGAATGTTTCGTCTGCCAACCTGCTTCGACATCCATTCCAATGTCCAGAACCTGTAATGACCAGTATTTCCCTCCCAGAAAACACAATCCTGATTAATTGCGAACCGCAGACGGCAAACCGATCTGCTTCCACTGTCACTGCGTTGGTCATGTATCCCGCCACTGCCGCACCACCTGGATGTCGCTGTACTGGAGCTCATTCCCTGCTCCTCGCCCATACGGCGACGTTCGCCGTTATTCACCTCGCCGCTTTTCCAATAATATATATATATATATATATATATTGATATATAGTCATATCAAAAGAAACCAACAAACACTGGCACCAAGGACAACATGGGGGCAATTACTTGTGCTTAGTAAATTACATAATGAAACGATAAATTAATGGAAATTAAAGTGGATGAAAAAACAGCTTGCCGCAGGTGGGAACCGAATCCACCACCTTCGCATTTCAGGCCCCTGGGTTACCCCCTTTCTTCTCGTTGATATATATATATATATATATATATATATATATATAAATCATCATCAGCCTGGTTACGCCCACTGCAGGGCAAAGGCCTCTCCCTTTTTTCTCCAACATCCCCGGTCATGTGCTAATTGTGGCCATGCCGTCCCTGCAAACTTCTTCATCTCATCCGCCCACCTAACTTTCTGCCACCCCCTGCTACGCTTCCCTTCCCTTGGAATCTTCCCTCCTGATTACATTTCCTGCCCATGCCCATTTCTTTTTCTCGATTTCAACTAAGATGTCGTTAACTCGCGTTTTTTCCCTCACCCAATCTGCTCTTTTCTTATCCCTTAACGTTACACCTATCATTCTTCTTTCCATAGCTCGTTGCGTTGTCCGCAATTTAAGTAGAACCCTTTTCGTAAGCCTCCAGGTTTCTGCCCCGTAGGTGAGTACTGGTAAGACACAGCTATTATACACTTTTGTCTTGAGGTACAATGGCAACCTGCTGTTCATGATCTGAGAATGCCGGCCAAACGCACCCCAGCCCATTGTTATTCTTCTGATTATTTCCGTCTCATGATCCGGATCCGCAGTCACTACCTGCCCTAAGTAGATGTATTCCCTTACGACTTCCAGTGCCTCGTTGCCTATTGTAAATTGCTGTTGTCTTCCGATATTGTTAAACATTACTTTAGTGTTCTGCAGATTTATTTTTAGACCCACTCTTCTGCTTTGCCTCTACAGGTCAGTGAGCATACATTGCAGTTGGTCCCCTGAGTTACTAAGCAAGGCAATATCATCACCGAATCGCAAGTTATTGAGGTATTCTCCATTAACTTTTACCCCCATTTCTTCCCAATCCAGGTCTCTGAATACCTCCTGTAAGCACGCTGTGAATAGCATTGGAGAGATCGTATCTCCCTGCCTGAAGCCATTCTTTATTGGGATTTTGTTGCTTTCTTTATGGACGACTACGGTGGCTGTGGTGCCGCTATAGATATCTTTCAGTATTTTTACATACGGCTCGTCTACACCCTGATTCCATGATGCCTCCATGACTGCTGAGGTTTCGACAGAATCAAATGCTTTCTCGTAATCAATGAAAGCTATATATAAGGGTTGGTTATATTCCGCACATCTTTCTATCACCCTATTGGTAGTGTGAATATGATCTCAATATATATACCCAACAATATACATATTTATATATATATATATATATATATATATATATATATATATATATATATATATATATATATATACGTGTGTGTGTGTGTGTGCTACACCAAATTGACAAATTAGTCGGAAAAAAGTATCGGCGCCGTTCATCATTCTAGCACCCAGCTTTTAGGGTCCTGATAAGGAACAAGCTTGCGTGCATAAGTACCTTATTATATTTAACTGCCTAATTATCAACAGTCGTTTGCTAATGTACTGAGGTAGCTAATAGAACGTTGTCGACATTTCCTATCCAGCCGGTGATGTTTTCAATAAAAAATATGTCAAAACTCCGCTAACGATTCTTTCACCTTTGTAAGGTCGCTCGACTTCAAACCGATTCGGAAAAACAGTGGCTATCTCGTCAATCATGCCACCCACGTACACACGCCCTCTGCCCCCGTCAACATTTGCACGGCCCATGAAGAATGTGGTTCCTGGATTGCCGTGTTTACGTTCGTTGGTTGGGCAGCAGCGTATGCACATTCGTCATCTACTGGTGACTCCCCGTTTCTCTTTCCACAGTGTAGGGTAGCCAACCGGGCTCAGTCCTGGTTAACCTCCCTACCTTTCATTTATCATTTGCTCTCTCTCTACTAGTGACTCACTCATTCTGTTCCCTCATGCTATGCCGCATTCCTCTTGTACCGCGGGAACCTTTCGGCCATCAGCATTTGACCCAGCGCACCTGTGTAAACAGCTTGTCGTAGGCGTAGAAAATAACCGAATAAAGAGAAAAATGTTCGCAGGCTTCATGGCTGCAAAGCGGCGCTATGCCGCTGGTGACGGCGGAAAGGTCACAGAAAGTTAAAGGCGTGAAGACTTCCATGAAAGAGACGTCATAGGCGTGATATTTCCGAATAATATTTTGCTTTCAGCGAGCATTCAAGTTTCAAGTAATTGTTCGCGTGGCTCTCACAAGAACTTGCTTATAGAAAAACATTCTTCAGCTTAGTACAATGATAACTAGCGCGGAAATGATCAAATACAAGACACAACAGCATTACTTATTCGGCCAATATTAATCGAGCTCTCGTACCAAACCACATACCTGCTCAAACTACACCAATAATATCACGTAAAAATCAGGGGCCCTATAACGTAAAACTGTTTTAATATGGTTCTATTCCAATCTCCTGACGTCACATTTGCATCTGAACAGACCAAACAAACGCTTTCCTCGTTCATAGGAGGTCGCTTTTGTTTGCTTGAAAAACGAATAACGTTGTCTACACTGAGCGGCTTATCGTATCTAATTGTCTGACAAGAGGCGAAGAGAACGCTCAAATGGAGAGGGATTCGATGGGGCCGAGCCACTGCACTGACAGTCGATAGCCGGATGAAGAGGGTGGTGCCGGCTTCTACGATTGGTCTGCTTTCCCTTGCTTAGCTTGCGGTGGCTGGTCAAAAATCGCGGCGGCATGCAACGGAAGCTCAAGAATGACGCTAAAATGTACGCTCTGCAAAGAAGAGTTGACAGAATGAGGGCGTAAACGTGCCGAAAGTGCTCTAAAACGTTACATGGCCACGCAAGAAGTTTTATTGTACGCAAATACACCCATGCTCCCCGGCAGCTGCGAGTAGCCAGTGTCTGAGTGATCGGCGGCAGCCATCTTTTATTCCTTTCGGAACGGGGCAGTCTGCGGCTATCCCGAAGAAAATACAGTTTTGTATGGCATATTAATGCATCTTTATCGCGTACACGTCACATTGACGCGGTGAGTTCTTGCGGTTTTGCGATGTTGTGTGACAGGCAGGTGAAGTGGGTGCAGCCCGACTACGTTTTACCAATAGCCGAGGGCTAATAGTGAAAAGGGGTTGAATCAGAAATAACTGTTTTTCATATTCTGTCAAATCATGCATAATCAGTGCGTACACATTATACCATGGGGAGGCATCGCGGTTTTCGTGACGTCGCGTGACAGGCAGTTGAAGTGGGGGTAGTCGAAAAAAGTTTTTCACCAATCGTCGATTGCTGATAGCAGAATTTGAATAGAAAAGTTTGGAATAGTTTTACGTTATAGCGCCCCAGGTAACAATAATGACAGAGGTAATGTGAATATGATGTGCATAACTCTCATAAGAACTCCACAGGCAAAAATTATAGGTTTCTTTTTTTTGAAAAAAGATACTTTATAAATGTTCTATCGGTTGCAAGTAATAAACAATTACGTTTTAGAACGCATTCTAAAGCATCAATTTAAGTTCTTTGCAGCGCGCTATGTTGATGTAGCCCTTCCGAGATTTTCAAGGCGACCGTGAAATAACTGTTGGCCTGGTATTTTCACTTATAAACCCACAATAGTGCCGATTTCAAGCAGCCTGCGAACTTACTTCTACACAGAACCAACGCAAATATTTGTATATACGTTAAGCGACTCTTACTTCTAGTCAAATGCTATAAATCTCATTCTTGTGTTTGCGCGTAAAGGAAAGTGGCGCCCGCATCTGCTGTCGCATACTTGGGCTAATCATTGTGGGAAGTCTTATAGTCTTGCGCTTCTTAATTTTAAAGCGGATCTTTCTTTCGAAGTTCCAGGCATGTTTTCATACGTATCTTGTACCTAATGCGCAACGCGTTTGACTCGAAGGTGGTGTCATATAGGAAGCGTGCAGCGAAGAAGCAGTTTACGGTTTCAAGCATGGGCGCATGATACAATACTTACTAGAGATAACTGTGCCGCTAGTGTCTACGGTAGCGTCAAGCAGGGCCATTCAGCTAGCGTCGCAAAGGTGGTTAGTACATGAAATTTCAATAACCTTGTCCTTTTGTTCGGACCCAGAATACCTGGATCCGAGGAGGCTGCCATTGGAATCTGAACCTGGCAAAGTTTAACGCTAGAATGTTATCTAGTGTGGCGAGTCCAGCAGTGCTAGTGGATGAATTAGAGGGCAGTAAATGAGATATAATAGGACTCAGTGAAGTTAGGAGGAGAAAAGAAGCATATATAGTGCCAAAAAGCGGACACGTCCTGTGCTACCGGGGTTTAGCGGAGAGACGAGAAGTAGGAGTCGGATTCCTGATTCATAGGGATATAATATAGCATTAACGAGAGGGCGGCAGGTCTTGTTGTGAAACTTAATAAGAGGTACAAATAAGTTAAATAAGATAAGGTACAAATAAGGTACAAATAAGGTACAAATAAGAGGTACAAATACAAATAAATTCAAATTTTTGAAATCAGTGAATTGCGATTTGTTTTGTATTCTTTTGTTTGCATTAAAATTAACGATGTTGTTGAACAAGTTATCGCCTGTCCAAACTACTAAAAAAATCGCACGAGGTCCTTGAAGTTACTGTGTCGGGGCCTCGAAAGTTCTTGAAAACCATTGCATTTTTTCTTCAATATTGCTACGAACCCAGTAGAACAACTGTCATGGAGTAAAAACCTTGGCTGAACAGGGGCTTATACGAAGAGCACAGGAAGACTAGAAATGCAGTAGTCGGCATGGAGGGCCCTGAAAAAAATGTGCCACATCTGCTCGTCTGCCTTATGTTTCTGCATTGACTGTCACATTTTTAACAGAAGCTCACTTACTGTTCTACTCCAATAAACGCAACATTACCAACTCCAGTGTGGGGCAGTCCTTCAGCCAGTGCAGAACTCTTTCTGTACATCCCTGTCAGCTCTGTCATTTTTTCAGCATTGTAGTACAAGATTTGTTAAACTGGTTTCGCAGAATATGAGCAGTATACTCTTAAATTAGCTGTTTATTTGTATGCACAAGTTCAGGTCCTCAGTTTGATTGCATGACAAATTGCCATACCTCAATAGATACAAGAAAAAATGTTATTAGAGTTTAATAAAATCCAAGCAGTAATAATCACAACAATATAATGACATACATTTCTTTTGGTACGTATACAGCCCATGTCTTGGCACTGTATAAATTCAACTATACATCGCAAGTACTGTATCCTGACCACTATTATTCACAAGTGTAAAACCATCACAGCAATTCTTCAACAAATATCACAGTGATTAGTGACATACACTTTGTAACTGCTTTACATGAGCATAATGTATACAAATGGTCCCTGTGTAGCTACACATGACTAGTGCCACCCGAGTACTATTACTCACAGGTGTAAAACCAACAAAGCAGTTCTTTAAAAATATCACAGCGCTTAGTGACGTACATGCTGTAACTCCCTTGTAAAAGCTTAATACGAACACGTGAGCACACAGAAAGCTAGCAGTGGGCCTACATGGAAATACCACCGCCTCAATACTAATTCACAAGTGTAAAACCAACCAAGCTGTTCTTTAAAGAATATCACAATGTTTAGTGACATACATTTTGTAACTAGCTTATATAAGCTTTATACAAACATGAGAACATACACAAAGCTATCGGTGCACCTGCATAGAAGTGCGGCCATCTGAACACTATTGTTTGCAAGTGTAAGCTCAACAGAACAGTTCGTTATAGTGACGCCCATTTTGTACCTGCCTTATACAAGCTTAGTGCAAGCACAAGAATGCGGAAAAAAATAAATTAAGAACTTGCTCTATGAATACACAAACAGATGAACACAAATGGTAAACACCGCTTTGAAGATACATGACCGTGACAAAGCGCAGTGCTGTGCCGGTTGAAACTGCCATCCACAAAAGTATTGAGCAATGCTTAAACCACACGCAATAAAGTGCTGAAAGACTGCGTCTCTAACGTACCTATATTAATTCAAATTTCTTGAATATAGGGCTCCCTTGCAGATAAGGCATCTGATCCAACTGACCTGATTTTACACCTGCTAAATGCATACAATGCACTCAGATATAACTGGTAATAATAATTATAAAAGGAATTTAAAAACTTGATAGTATGATGAAGATGCATGACTAGAAAAGTTCTGTCCCCCTCGTGCGTGTTAAAAAGGTGCAAGTACGACACATGTTCTTTTTTTCCGCAATTTTTGCATTAATGGACACCCGGGAACCTCGAAACCACAAAAAAAGAAGATACTGCTGTGTTAATAGTGTTATAATTTTTTGTGAAAGCTTTTTACAGACAAGTTGCAGTCTCGTTTCTGGAGGTTGAGCTGTATCATGCAAAATAACATGGAAAGTGGTCACATGGGAGCATGACACTATGCCATAATGTTCATTTCATTTGACTCTCTTGCCCTACAAGTCACTGCTCACTGTGACCAGTGATGGAACAGCAGTGTCTATGTGATTTTCATCACACTTCTGTCCTATGCCATCCTTACCAGAGTTGGCGGCACACAGATACCCAAATTTCGATAGTGTTGCTTTTGCAGGTGCTTGTTCTCGATTTGCTCAATATCAGTTGGCACTTCAGCTGCATCAAACTTTTTTTACCTCTTCAACAACAACATAAACAACAATCTTATGACACCTGTGTTGTCCTTCTAGTTGCCTACAAAGACCAGTTAATCTAACAACAACAGTGACAGTCTCTACTATCTTCTAATGGGGAAGAGGTGTGTCCCACCATGTGTTCTACATTGTTGTCGCTATGTGGGCTGGCTGGGGTGGCAACAACTGTAATATGTTTTCATATCTTAAAGTGATGCTTGTTGCACACTTTGCACTTGCTGCACAAGAACAATGGCTCACAGTCGTGGTGAAAAGCTTTCGTATATTGAGCAAATGAGTTGTATGCACTACAAAAAAAGTCACAGTGATAGCACACATGTTGCTCTACCAGGCCTGGTGCGGTTCCTTCTGACACTGCTGCTGATGCTGACACACTGCTGCTTGCCTCGTACACTGTTGCAGCTGCAGTAGACATGGCCGTCTCTGTATCTATTGCTGCCGTGCCACCTGTCATGGTAACTTCAGGTGGTATCGGGCTCACTTCTGCAACAGAGATGTCGTTCGCCCCTTGAGGGCTCTCGTCATCAGGGCCAATAATTTCGTAGGCATTGTCTCCTGCATCGAAGAACCAATAACAGCGTGAATTAATAAACATAGCTCTAAAAAGTACGGACATCAAAACTTAACCACAAGCTTTGCACATCAGTGACCAGGCTTAATGAATTATACTTGCAGGAGGAGTTACATAATTGTGTGTGTACATTACAGTTAAGCCTCAGAAGAGATACTCAAGAGGCACGGGAAACATGTCTCTCAATACCAAAAATTTTAAAACACTGAGGAGCCAGACTAGATCACTTTATTATGCATCATCACTAAAGTATGTTTAGATATATCTGAAGGAATAATTGCTCAGGGTGGCTTAAAGGGCCCCTAAACCACTTCTCGACATTTTTTGAACATTTCAAGTAAACACGCGCATAAAAATCAGAATGCCGTCACAATTGACGATGCCAAACGCCACAGTGCATAGCACTGTGGGAGCACCACAATATGAAGAAAACGACTCCGTGCGCCTCTCTGGACCTATCCTGCACCCCCCAGTTTGTCCTGACATCACCAGGCTGTCTCTGATGATTCACCAGTTTCCGGTGCTGTCGATTGGTCGAACGAAAGTGTACGACTGCCGGCAAGGCCTGCAAGCAAATACACACTCCTTCCTCGTCGCATTGCTCGCGATGCCATTGTGGGCAGCCAATGGGGGCAAAGAACAGAAACGCCAACAGAAGGGTCTCCCTATGAGGCTCTTCAACTAGAGTCACCATACAGTTCCATTGTATTGGCGAGGTCATTAGCGCCACCCCTCGCAGGCCGACGGGCCTGCGCAGCAGCAACAGAGCTCGTTGGTGATGACCTGTCCCGTAACATTTGGAGGTGTACTAGGCGAGGAAAAGACGATACTATCCAGATGGCGTGTACCAGATGAAAGAGTAAAATGAGCGGGGACTACTTTTTGATAATCAAACACGTAGCTCCACTATTACTGCACCGTTTCGAAAAACTCTCATGGCTACGTGTTCGTTGCCTTAACATGTACAACTGCAACACCGCAAATAAATTTCAACCTCGGTGGCTTAGGGGCCCTTTAAAGAAGACATTCACAGCTTTTTAGTGACTATAGATTGTGTTAGCTTCCTTCCTAACTTCTGGAAGTTAAACACTTAACTTTGCAAGCCTTGTTGCTCGCAGTGCCTTTGAGGTGCTCTTAGACGCTCGTCAGCTTCAACTGTCGACACTTTCTGCCCTGCACTGTCGTCGTTGCCTTCCTTTTCTAGCCCATGCTAAAGAGACATGCGCAATTGACTTGTGTGAGGATTGCGTGATCTTTACGCCCTTCAGAGCACACAAGGTGCATGAAGTGAATGTGTCTGGGTTGTGTCCCTTCGAAGTAGTGAATACTTAAAAAGTCGTTAGTAACAAAGGTGTCTCTTGTGTACACTGTTGTTAACGTGGCAAACATAGAAAAACCAACCAAACCATTTTCATATGTCTCTTACAACCAAGTGTAACTTGTAATGAGATTCTACTGTACTGAATATTTTTCATCTATGGATCATCTGCATGTACATATAGTCACAAAGACATGTTGTGTGGAATGGCGAATCAGGAAAGACCTCGTACTCTTACTTTTTGTCCCTAACATAAGCAGCTGATAACAATATGATAAAAAGCAGGTAATGAGGCTAGCATGGAGCATAATCCTTCAGCTCTAAACAGTTTTTTGGGCCCACATCATTCCCTCATGACATAAGGAAACAACTTGATTGCAGTAATGGCTGCATGTGATCTGAGTTGATTGAAACAAACAATACGTAAGGTTGCCCTGTAGGTAATTTTATCAGAGTGCTTTTCAGATGTCCTGCTGGCGATCCTGGCTGCACGATGTTTCTCATGCTTTTTGGCACGATTCCTTTCTTTTCCACTCCACTTTTTTCTGGTTTTGTCCCCTTTCCCTTCCCCTGGCATAAAATAGCACACCTGAAGTATCAAATCTGTTGAATCATTGTGTGTATCAAACCTGTTAACATGTGGGCTTCTCTGTGGTCAGTGTTGTATTTTTGCGCTGTACAAGTCAATTCAAAATGAAAGATGGAATGTCCCTGCCTTTAGTTTAATTGTATGTGTATATATATATATATACATATATATTTATATATATGTCTCTCTCATGTTTTGAAATATATGTACATTCAGGAGTGCCTGCATGCTCTTCTCCCCTGCTCCAGTGACGAAAAGGAGAGCCTTTTTATTTACCATAGTAAAACATTCACAGGTTTTCACTGTGCCCATTACATCACTTATCATATGGATCTGTCACAATACAGAGTAGCAGTAGTCCATAATACTAACCCATCACAACATAAATATAAATTAGCACATACCGACATGCTGTGAAACAGCTGTTGCAAAGCCGCTGGTGCTGGCAATTTCCACAGCACTGCAGTGGTACAGCCGAGTGCCACCTGTATAGTGACAAATGCATATGCATGTTAGTAACTCACTAGTTGCTTATGGTTTCATAAGCTTTACACTACACAATAAAGTAATCTAGATAACTTTGTTGGAACAAATACACATAATTAGGACACCATTTAAAGACTAACACAATTAATTGCCCCCAATCTCTCACTCACTAAGGGATTCACTACTGAAACATCGGTGGAGAGCTCAGATTAACACAGCCCGTAAAGGACAAGCTTTCTTTGAGGAAAATAGCTATAACAGCGGTTAGTTTTTTTGATCATTTTATGTGCCAGCTTTGATTTAAATATCATGCAGTACTATAAAATATGAAGTGCCGCATTTCTAGCAGCAGAAGGCGTCGTCAGCCTCATGGTACAACTGATTTTTGCACTGTTTGTATCAGTGAGCCAACACATACAAAGAAAACCAACTTCACACATACATATACAGTGCCAAGTGCACTCCTCCTTATGAAAACGCAGCCGCCAGTTCCAATGGTGCTAAAAGGAAAGGTTATATAGAGTGCGAGACTGCATGGAACTACCACTTATGACTGTAAGTGTATGATCTGCTGATTGGAGAGGTAGTCACATGCTATTTCTAGTCTCTTTTAGAAGCATTACTAAAGGATGAATTAAAATCTATTCATAAGTCACGAATTTCGCGCATCCACAGTTTGGTTAAATACCTTGTGAGAAAAAGCCATGTTTACCTGGAATAGCAACCTTTTTTCCCGCTGCAAAATTTTCCTTCGAATTAATGAAATAACTTTACAGCGTCATAATATATTGTGTTTCTTGCAACTACTTGCCGGCAGTGGCGAGTTACAGTGTTTATATCTGACTCATTGGGCGACAATACTGCCAAACACAAATGCTTCACGAACACGAGAACACGTCCCTCGCAGAGAATAGCAACCATATATGCCTCTGTGAGACATGATCGCACCTTTGTGGTCAAAATGTACATTAGAACGACACCACCATCTCATTAAAAAAAAAAGCCTCAGTACAAGGCAGCAGCCAACTTCATAATGTGAAATTGCAACTGATGTCCACTTACTGGTGGCCTGTGTTCGAGTCACTTCTGGCAGTTGACTGGGTGCTGAGAAATGCACGTCCTGGGTTGTCCCTACAAAACATACAGGGTTATGTCAAATGTTGAAAATATATATACACCGGCATTTCATAAGTTGCAAAACAAATGAGTAAAGTAATAAACAAGTGTAATGTAAACAGAGTACACATGATAAGATAGGCTGTCAACAGGTAATGCATTACGCGAAAAACCTAACGCATAGGAATGACTATGTATACACACGAAGCTGACACACAATTTAATTCGCTCTAGGTTTTTCCGTGCAGTATATTCAAATCATTATGTCTTGTGGTTAGAGCAAAATTAGTGTAAATGACGCACTAAATTATGTACCCTGGAAAACTTTTCTTCAATATGCACCTGTGCGCGCTTCGAATGAGTAGCGTTGTAAAATTTACGTACATGGCATTTAACATAGTTGCTGAACACGGATTTCCTTTGCCCTGTGTCGTGTACAGTGAGCTACATATATCTGAGCCCCCCCCCCCTTTTTTTGTACTAGCCATACTGCGTGCCATTGCACCTATACGCACGTAAATAAACCTCACGACACAGAAATAAAAAAAAAGTGCCAATCACCCATGCCTGCATGTTGTAGTGGGCCTAACCTAACCAAGCATGGGCTGTTGTTTTTTATAGTAAACACAGGCACCGTGCTCATTGCAAGTATGTATCATGTCACTAAGCAAATATGCAATTTCATTGTACCACTATTTTTTTTATCATATGGATGTATCTGTTGAGAGGCAAGACAAAAAGCAGTCACTTCTCAGAACTAATCAGCTTTTTTAAAACACATTTCTAACCTTTCAATGACACTTGCTGCTATGTGTTTGTCTCCAGAGAGCATACTTGATTTGACTTTCCAATCGGAGACATTACATAAATATACCATGTTGAGATGACTGCCAGGAGCACGTAAGAATTTTCATCTTGGTGTAACATACTGTATCTTGATTTTGTTTACATTTGGTCAAATGGTACACCCAATATACCCACATACTAGTTTTCTTGTCCAAATTGCATGCCAATGTGTTTTGATTTTTTGGCATTGGCTCCTCTGCACTGGCTCTTTCACATCCTCGTGTCCTTGAAGCTGCTTTCTTGCATTATATAAAGCGGGTGCCTGAAAAATATTGTATGCAAAAGTCAACACAAGGGCATGGTGCAAAACAACATCAAGACAGTCAAGGCCATGGCAATAAAAGAAAGTCTTATCTCTTAGTCTTCTTAGTGAAATGCATGCAAAACATCCAAATGACTGCAACAGTCAACTGCTAAATTAACTTCAATTTTAGATTTAAACAAACAAGAAATAACGGACAGTTCATCCTCGTTTGGCACGAATGTTAGAATACTCCTGCTAATGAATAGAATATTGGTCATTCTCAGACATCATAGGTCTGTCATGAGTC
Organism: Dermacentor albipictus; assembly: GCF_038994185.2. Classification (NCBI taxonomy): domain Eukaryota; kingdom Metazoa; phylum Arthropoda; class Arachnida; order Ixodida; family Ixodidae; genus Dermacentor; species Dermacentor albipictus. The sequence continues at coordinate 76,316,183 of NC_091825.1, read as the reverse complement.
TGGTGTATCGCAAACACCACTTGTGACACATCTTAAGCACGTGCCCAGTGTGCCCCCCGCACCATCCCTGGTTGTGCCACTGCTGAAGCCATAATTTGAGGATTATAGCTGCAAACATGATGCTCAGTAGGGATGAAAATATTGTCCTTCAGTTCAATGGATATATGGATGTGCCTATAAAAAGGGCAACAAGGCTAATTATGGCAACCTTACCCACATTTCAATACTAACAAAAAAGCTCACTGCAGCCTGCATCTAAGCTTACTAAAAGGCATGAACTTATTTTCATGTATGAGGTGCGCAATGGAGCTCATTTTCGACAGACCCGACTACTGCTGCAGTTTGAAATTTAGCATTTTAGATTCTTGAAGGCATGTAAAAGTTGCAGTTAAACCGCAGTTATTAGTTTACTACACCAACCTGTTGTTCTGTGTACGACAGACTGGTAACACGGAATCAAAGCAACATTTTATTTTGACATTATTTCTCTACTAAAAATATTCAAGCGATAAACACATTTTGATCTGCCATGCAATAGCAAAATACACACATTACACTTGTAACCCCCAGAGGAAGGCTGATTTAGCTATTCATATGACATAACTCTGACACGCCAACTCATATTAGCAAATGCACAGGCATGTCCAAAACAACAAGCGTATGCAAAGCGCCCTTGCAATTGTAATTCCACACAGCAGCCGTTATATTAAATGCCGATGCATAACCAGCTGCTCGACAATTCACCGAGTTCGTAGACATAAGCATCCTTTCAGTTTCGCACCGTGCACGAAAACCGCAACAGGAGACAAAACCAGACCTACCTATAATCACACCATTTCAATACATGAGCAAAAACAGTTCAGTCTTAGGGATAAACACTGTGAGAGCGATTTAGTGCGCGACGGCGACGAGCGACGGCTTCGAGCGACAAAACGGGCCGTCGCTTGAACAGATGGCTCGGTTCTGGAAATCTAGAAATCGTCGCTCGTCGCCCGAAAGTGCTATGAGCGACTAGCCAATAGCGCGAAGCCGGAACTAGATGTATGTACATCGCTCAAATACTACCGATTGTCGCGCGGAACGAGCGAATAATTCAATTTTTATACGTGCAAGGATAAGAACCTACGGCAAGACCTCCGCAAATATTTTATGCTACTTTTTATAGTAAAATACATCAACGTAAATTACTAAAGCACGCGTCACGCGTGATTGCAGCCCTCATGCCGGCAACACCGGGGAGGCGTCGCTCAATATCGTCGCTCGCACGGAGTACGACTTGTAGGCGACGAGCGAACGCGACAGCCATCTCCATCGCGTCGCTTGTAGCTGCCGCGCGCAAGATCGCTTATATATGGGGTTTATACTTTTTTCAGCATAAAACATGGATTCCTCATGCGTTTTCAGGAAGTTCAAGATAACGCGCCTAACTGACCTCTTGCAGCATGCAGCTAAATGCCTGCGGCAAAGTTTCTAACTAGCACTGGTGCTGCACGTAACTTCAGTGGTCGCAGATTCCCCCTGCGCGAAACACCGTCAAGCGCGCGGTTTATTTATAAAAAAAGCACGCTGCCAGCAAAACGACGCCTTCTGTTATGTGATTCCTTAGTTCAACAGTGTTCCGTACACAGTAGACTGCCAAACTGAATAAATTCAAACACACAAAACGCACGCTAATCACGCTCCGCATAGGCTCGGAATCACGGGCTGGTGAACGAACCATTTTAAGCGTCCTCTCGCCTGGCGTCTTATTGAACATACCATAGTTCTGGCAGCGTTTGCGATCTTTAAAGCTCTTACGGACAACGGCAAAGTGATAAAATCACATGCAGTTATCGCCACGACTGGCTTTTTCGATTGACATCGAGAGACACAGCGCGTATGCCTAGTCCTTTGTCAATCGCGTCGGCTAAGCGCGGCGAAGCGCAGCGACGACTTCCTGGCGATAACATGACATATACGGAGAATGTGCACCTAAGTTAGAATTCACTTACCGTGGAGGATTTCTTGTTATATCCAAGGCATGACGAACGACTGTCGTGTTTTCGTGGCAACGCGAGATCGCTGATACACGATCTCCCCTGGCTGCAGGCCTGCGGCGCTCCTCGCTGTACGGATCACCTTTCTCCGGTGCTGTGTTGTTCCGCGATCTTGAGCGCGCGCGCGCGCGGTGGACAACTCCGAGTGAAAAAGTAGAGCGCTCGCTACGCATTCCTTTGAACTGCGGCGGCGTGTTCTCTTAGAAGTAAAACGATGTGTTCTTTGCTCAGCGAGCGTGCATGAATGATACATTGCCATGTTCGGGGCCAGCCACCTACAGTTGAAGCAGAAGATTATGCTACGTTTTGTTCTCTATTGCCGCAAGAGTAGAACTACTCTCTCTCTCTGAAGGGGAGAGTGAAAAGCACATTTCACTCTCTCCTTGGTGAGAGAGTGAACAACGCATTTCACTCTCCTCGACATTTTGCGAGAGTAAAACGACGCTTTGAAGAGTGAACCGGCCGCTTCACTCCTGCGATACCCTTCCTAGTTTTTAGAGTGTATCTTGATGATGTAGCAATTTTTCGGACAGCTGGGAACAACACGTATCGCACCTGACACAGGTGTTCTCACGGTTGAGGGAAGCCGGATTAACGATGAAAGCGGAAAAGTGTAGATTTGGCTGTTCGCAGGTTACTTATCTGGGCCATATTGTCGGCCAGGACACGAGACGGCCGGGCGAGCTGAAAATAGCTACGATTGGAGAATTTTCTCAGCCGCACACGAAAACAGACCTTCGTTCATTTTGGGACTTCTGAGACTTTGTGTGTGTGTGTGTGTGTTTAATCCCTCGCGATGAGGCGGCTCGTCTTCGGGTCGAACGTTTCCCTCACCATGGGATCGAGGGAGGACCGAGTGTTTATAAAGCGCTGTTGTGCGGCTGCTCAGTGCACTTTCTCTCGCAGTCATGCTAGACTGATGAACTGCAACATCCTGGTGTAGATACTGTAAATAAACCCACATTCCTCGTTCTCGATGAGGAGCAGTCTTTCCCTTCAACAACGTCCTCAGCGTGGATAAGTTGGGCGACGGCATGGGCCAGTTACCTTCAATATCATACTCGACTCCAATCTTGACAACTGATTACGAGCGATGGGATTGAGCCCCCAATCCTGACAACACGCTCTGCTTTGCGTTGACGCTTGCATTTGCGTATTCTAGGGTAATCTCACTTAGGGAAGAATTGGCTCTCATGTCATGTTTTCGACATCAATGTGCACCGTCATTATATCTGGCGGAAATTTATGGACGTCCTTCCCAGGCCATTAGTCTGGAAATGGTTGGTAATCGCCCTGCGGTGGTATTTTCTGCTGACCCTTACAATATACATTGATAGTCGAAATGCCCTCTTTATACTATATGCTGCTTATAATGACGACAGCATGTATAATACGTTTTGTTTATATATACGTTCATTTTAGCGTATGACAAATTTGTGAGGATTTATTTTTTCCTGACTATTTCAACTTGCTACGTTGTTGATAGGCAGATGACATAAAGGCGTCGCTTTGCTTTTACTATGAAAATTTAGACAATGTCTTGGTGCATACACTGTTGTTAAATTGTTGATAAAATTTTGCACCGCTTGGTGTCTATCGACTGTCAGTAGTACAGCTGCATTCTTGCTAGTGTTCAATACCGTTAGAGAAAATTATGACTTCGAGTGTCCAGGGGGCGAGTTATCATTCCAGCTCTGCTAGAGGATTGTCTATACCTATTGCGAATGCCGCTGTTGGCCACTAATGCGCCAATACTTGCCTTGATATATAGTTAAGGGCATGGGTCTGACGGTTGCCTTGTCAATCTCAGTGGTCCTGAAAACATGCTCCTGCCCAGAAATGAAAATAACTTAACTCTACAGAGCCTATCATGCGCATCGTCATTCATAAGAATCAGATACTCTGATCAAACGTCGGTTGCACTAGCGTAACCTCGAGGTGCAGTTCTTATTTCTCAAAAGAAGTAACAGTAACGACCAGGGTCTTTTCAACAGGTGAAACATGTCGCCGCAAAGCACCTCAGCCTAAGTGCAGGTAGCTTTCTGCATGTGAACTAAACAGAGACACGGCAAGATAAGGCGCGTCCGGTCTCTCTAGCGTGATACACATGGACGGGTCGACGGCTATGACGTGGACACTCACACGACCACAACTTACTTCGTATCCATAGCTTGAGGTCGGCAGATAGAACCATCTAATCATTTCTGTGCAGAATCAGGATATCCGTATCTTTATTTTGGATGGCCAGAAACTGCCTTAGGAAGAAGGAGGGCAACGGGTACTCTTTTTTTATTGCGATAAAGACTTGCCCTTAAGGCGTAAATCTTGGAGTGTATATGCGTATTATATGTGTGCTGTGAGGCCTGTGTTGTGTATGAATTGAAGCAGTGTTTTGTGGAATCTGTTGTCATGTATCCAGCGGTCATAGCTGGTTGTCGCACTGTAGCGGAGGCCGGCTTGCAGTAGGAGACACGAGTGTTCCGATTGTAAACCCGTACGTGTCCATATTAGGTGGTATGCATCTGCTTCCGCCACAGAAACGGAGCAGTATGGACACGTAGCACCCAGTGGTAAATGCGACCAGTTACACCATGAGACAACAGGCGGTGTAAGGGTCACCCCGGCCCGAAGCCTCCTAAGCACAACTTCCTCCGCCCTAGTAAGGTGAAGGGGGAGGGAGCAGACACATGGTGGGATAAAAGCGCGTGTGTCCTGCTGGAGAACATTTTTACGGGCTCGGCGCGAGTTACGGGGTTGGGGTGGGAGGGGAATAGGTGGAGGATCAGGATTAGGAGGGCAGTGTGCCTGCTGGTCAGCGGCAATGTTGTGAGGGTTCACTGAATGGTATTGAACCCAGTGTAACATGGCGCAAGTAGCTGTTTCACTATTCATAGTGTGTATTGTCTCGCAGATTTCCATTGCCTTATGAACCTTCTTGAGTTCCGGAATAGCCGCTAAAGAATCAGTGAAGACATCTAGTTGCTTGATGGTAGGCAGCTTAGATGTCGCATCTTGCACGGCGTCGTGGATGGCTTGAAGTTCCATTACTAGAGCGCTGGCTTCCGTAGATAAATAGCACTCGTGGCTGCTCATGAAATTATGCATAGTACTCAGGAATGATGTTTTTCCGCCGTCTGGGAGAATGGCTGCATCCGTATAGACTTTGCAGATGTTAGCGCAGGATGCATCGACGATATTGTGTTCGTCAATAATACCTGTTGTATCGCTGCGTCGTAACTTCATTGGCTTATTAGTAGTGATGCTTGTGAATTCCCAGGGAGGCATTGGATAGGGCTGATTGTCAATCCCAGAGCCGCGTTGAAAATGAGCGTGCGACGCAGCGACAGCCGGAACAAGTTGCTTTTTTATTTCACGTGCTTTTTCACGTTGCAAAATTAGTTCTGCAGTTGTGTTGAGCGGGGCAAGTTCCTGTAAGGCTGGTATCGGAGTGATGTGGGGCAGTGCTGTGATTGTGCGCATAGCATCGCGATTAATCGTCTCCAACTCTGCCAGCTGTGCCAAAGCCAGCTGTTGAAATTGTGGCTGATATAAAATGCGTGGCTGCAAGACTGCACGCACCAACCGCAGAGCTGTGTCAGTACGAGCTCCAGCCGCTTTTGCTGCAATGCGACGAATAAGGTGAAGGGTTTTTGTCGAACTCTGTCTGGTTTTACGGAGCCAGTGTGCGCCACTGCCAGATTGGTGAATATCGAGATCCAGTATGCAGACCTCGGAAGCATCAGGGATTGTGACTGTGCCGAGTCTATATGTAAAGGGGTGCTGCGTGATTCTTGCGCGTCCTTTCTTGTTGGATACCACAACATAGCTTGATATTTGGGCGGAAATGTCCAACCCTGCTTTCTGAGCGTAGTTGTTCAGAACATCAAGGGCTTCTTGAAGCTGTTGAGTTTGTATAGATATATCTTCATGCACGGACCAGAAAGTGACGTCATCCGCATAGATTAGAACCTCATGTTTGCAATCCGATGTAGTTGCCAGGCTAGAGGTAATAAAGAAACGTTGAAGAGAAGTGGAGCCAAAACGGAACCTTGTGGGACTCCTCTGTTCGATGTGAAGTATGTTTCTTGCCTTCCATCTGTTCTTATTGCAAATGTGCCATTCTGAAGAAATGAGTAGATGAATCTTATCACCCGCGGTGGAAGTTCCAGGTCGATGAGGTTGGCTATAATGATTTCATGGTCTATATTGTCATAAGCTTTCCTTATGTCTGTTGCTACTACCGTGCGCACAGCGTGACTGTGTGATGAAACCTGTAAAACATCGTCTGATAAGATAGAAAGTCCGTCTTCAGTTCCCAAGTAAGAACGGAATCCAATTTGAGCAGGATAATATTTATCGTGGCGTTCAAGCCACCAGGAAACACGTGTGGCGAGCATCTTTTCAGCGAGCTTGCAGACAGTTGAGGTCAGTGAAATTGGGCGTAAAGACTGCAGGCTATTTGGAGACTTTCCTGGTTTTGGAATCGCGACAGCGATTGAGTGCTTCCAATCAGGTGGAACGTTTCCAGTCTGCCATACTTTGTTATTAGCGTGAAAAAGTGCGTTGAGAGCTGCTCCGTCCATGTTCTTGAAGACCTCATAAGGAATACCATCGGGACCAGGTGTTGTTCGTTGCTTCGAAGTTTCAATCGCCGCTATTAGTTCGGCCATGTGAAAGAGTTGGATATTTCGGATTTGCAAGTTGTGTCAGACTCATAAATTTCGGGGCAGTTTATAGGTGACGCGAGATCGTATTTCGGGAAAAACGCTCTAGCAGCGTGCTCTGCAAATTGATGTGGCGAACTCTGCATCGCTAGCCTAACGCCCACTGCAGGGTCAGGTTGCTTATGACTGCGTTTCATTGATCGGAACGTACGCAAAGCGCTCTGTTTCCAATGCCCGATTCAAGATTCTCGCACCACTCATACCATCGTCGTCGAGAAAGTTGCTTTGTGTGCCGACGCACCTTCGCCGCTATATGGTTAGCACGTGCACGGCTACCTGGTGCATCGGGATTCCTCGACGCATACACTTCTGCCTGACTCCGCTTTGCCCAAAGTAGCAAAAGGGTGAGGTCCGGTTGGGGTTGTTCCTCGTCAACTGTGGTTAAAGTGGTGTCCCTCCGTAGCAGTTCTTGCGAAGCGGGAAGAATTTCTGAGGGCTCTGAGGGTACTTTATCAATCGATGATTCCCGAAACTTATCCCAATGCATGACTGCGACTCGTCGTCGAATTTTCTTTATGCACGTTCTGTGCTAACCAATCATTATTGGCATATGATCACTGCCCCATGTATCTGGTTCCACCCGCCACTGCGGCATTCCAGAACCCAACCACCACGTGAGTTCTGGACCGTTTGTTCTAGATACTGCGGGTACAGCACAGGTAGCCACAGCGTGATGGTTCAACAGTGTAAAAGTGGCATCGCTCATGATGTTTTTAACTTGGTATCTTCTTCGGGAGTTGTACTTGTGCCCCCATTCTGTATGTGGAGCATTCAAGTCTCCACCCACGAGAATAGGAATTCCCGGGTACGTAGACCGGAGATAGGCTATCCACCACAAGTTCAAACATGTGTGCTCTGGTCTGGCGTAGAATGACACTAGAATGACAGGAGTCTTCACTGGTCGTGTCAGGACCCCGACAACTTCTTGATTACCACTACACCATGGCTCCAGATCAATCACTGCCTGAGCAATATGCGATGGTATATAAACTGCAGCTTTTCCCGGAGCTGAAGCCATTGTAGTGGAACGTCTATCTCAAATAGATGAATTATGATACCTATTAAAATTGGACAGGGATCATAGCTTATTATGCTCTTGAATAAGTTGTGCCCATACATGTAGCTTATTGTATTGAAGCTTGGTTTTAATTTCTCCTAGCTTGCAGCTTAGGCCCCGACAATTACAGGGTAGAATTCCATCCTGTGACAGCTGCTGTAGAGAATTAGCCATGATGCAGGCAATTCTGAATCAGCAACGTTAGTTCAGCAAGTTGATCTAAAACTGCTGTCCAAACAGCTTGGTTGACCTGTTGTGCCGGACGGGATGCAGACGTAATGGTGGCATTCGCAATGGTTGATGCGTCACGTGTTGGTCCTGTTTTCTGCAGACGCAGAATTACCAATTTCTTTATGCTTGCGTAGTCGCTCAATCTCTCTGGCCAGTGCGTCTATCCGAGCGTCAATGTCATCACGGTCATCATCCGACTGACACAGAGGTTCCGGTAATTTCTGTTTCTTTGTCTGCGACTGCTTGCCACGTTTAAGAACAAAAGAATACAGTTGCGTATCTGGGGATTTTGCGTCTTCTGCCAACAGCATCTCTGGCTCTTCTGCAAGAACCTCATAACGATTGTGTGTTGTTACTATAGTCGTTTTTGGTATAGCCTTTCATATCCGTATTGTGGCCTTCTGTTTAGTCGGACAATTTGTGCTTGTCAAATCATGCTCATCAGATTTACGTAAGCCACATCGATATCTTGGTTGGTCTTCTGGTATGAGCTTTTCTGGATCAATAGTACGCTGTGGGTAAAATGCCTGCATGTGTCCACGTTGAAAGCAGCGGTAGCAGAATATTGCTCGAGGGAGGTACGGTATAGGTCGCAATATGCAACCATAGTAATAAAACCGTTCTGGGATACATTGAGGGCCCTGTACGGTCACTAAGCATGTACGGCTTTTGCCCATGAATCTAGCTGCGAGCACCCTGTGTGTCGTGGAGGTCTATTCACGACATACTATCAAAGGGGTGTGTTCCGGGTCAATTCCATAGACAACACACCTCAGTATAGATGCAAAGTAGCACTGCACAGGTAGGTGTTGATCTTCTGACAGCGGGTAGATGTTAAAGTGCACATTTTCTGCACATCACTGAGAGATGCCAAGTGCACAGTGATCGAGTTGGTAGATTTATATGCTGCGAACCCTTATGCATCCAGTGGTTTCAAGATATTGGTCGATTACCTTTTGGACATATTTTGTGGCTACTGAAGTTATGTCGTAGCATGAAAGGGGGCGTATATCAACTCGATAGGATTGAAAAGGGGTGGGCGTTGGGTAAGACTGAGAGGAAGCGGGCGTAGGGGAGGCCGTGGAGGAATTGTCTGGGGTGACCTTTACCTTTTTTGCCGGTTGCTCCGATGCGATGACGTCTTGTTGAAGCACGTTGATAGCGGGACATCGCTTGGCTGCATTCATCAAACCGCCAGAGGGCTGAACGTCCATAGGGTCACCATTGTCCATCGGCACGATTGCAGATAGGTTCACATTCACATCACGAAGTGGACTGTCCTTCGGTGCTGCATCTTGGAGATTCGAGCTATCGGTTGCACACTTCGGCTGCATGGTTGGCATGGATGTGGTCACGCGCAGCAGTCCAGTGGAAGGTACAGATGAGGAGCTCACATCTGGCACAAACACTTCTTCGTCGGGCGAGCGCGGCGGCGCGGCCGCACTAGGCCTAAGCGCCAGCCGGGCTTGTTTTGAGTCTATCAGACGAGCAGGATCAGTAGGACAAGGCAAAGAAGAGTCCTCACCAGAGTCCACACGGCCCTATAGGCTTCCGAGGAGCTTCGTATCCGGATAAGGGCAAGATTTTCTTTGCTCTCGAGCAATTTCCAAGAAACCCAAGGAAACCACGTCTGCGTGGAAGCGTCGTTGTCTTCTCAACGGGTACTCAGAATACTTTGTTTCAGGGAGTAAGAGGTATAACTTTATTATGCCCTTGATCGGGTTCAGCGGTGGCGGGGGTCGGGAGACTCACCCCCAGTCAGCGCCTTCCCCAGACGGCGGCCAGTCCTTGCTTTCTGGTGGCATCTTCGGCCATACGACCCAGAGCTGCTCCTCTGGGTCCAAGCTGAGCAGCAAGGTCTCCAACGGCTCGGCCGTAGTTATGATGCGTCAGTTCGTGTGGTAGTTCTTGGTGGGTGAGGCTTTGGGGCACTGCCAGATAATGCTATCTAGGTCAGCGCGGGCTTCGCCCGCTTTGCAGAGTGGGGAGTATGCATCTGGGTAAATGTGGTTGTAAAGCACTGGGTTCGGTAAAGTTCGCGTCTGAAGGAGTCGCCAAGTGGTGCATTTATATTTATGCAGTATTTTGTGTGCTGGGGGGTAGCTTAACTGCTCTCTGCGGTAGTGGACGAGAATTTATCTGAACGGGATCATTCGGTCCCGCGCGTGACCGCGATGCAGAACAGAGGGCTGGTCGGGATCGGGAGACTCAGGAGAAGGATGATGTGCCCAGTGTGCGAGAGCTCGGGCGGCATCGTGGGCAGCTTCGTTTTCAGCCAGACTCGAGTGACCAGGGGCCCAGATTAAATGGATGAGGCGTTGGCTTGAGGGAGGAGTGCCAGAGAGTATCTTCTGCGCTTGACGCGCTATCAGTCCTATTGTGTAACTGCTAATGGCCGTTTTTTAATGGTAGATGATGCAGTGTGCATTGGTAGCCGCGTAGGCCAAAGCGATGGCTATTTCTTTTCCTTCTTCGGGATGCGTGGGGAGTATTGATGCGGCCGCAGTGAGGCGGTACTTCGAGTCCGCGACTGCGACGGCCGCCATGGCGTTTTGGTTGGGGTATTGCGCTGTGTCCACGTAGGCTACGTCAACGGCTTGGTCGTAGCGCTTTTGTAGTTGTTTAGCTCTTTCTGCAGATCGCTCCGGATTGTGTTCAGGGTGCATATTGCGAGGTACGGGAGGGATAACTAGCTGAGCACGAATGTTTGGAGGGATGGGTACTTTTGGTCCGAATTGGGTGGTATAGGTTATATGTAGGTTGTGTAGATGGTGTAGGTGTGGAGTGGTGTAGGTCTTTCATGCCGTGATGGAGATTTGCAATGCGTGCAATGAGGCGTGTGGTTTGGTGTACAAGAGTATCTAATTGCTTGATTATCTCCGTGTTTCTGCCGTTTTGTTGCATGCGTAAGCTAAGGATACGGATGCTATGTACAGTAGGTATGCGTTGCTGGTGCACGGGGAGTTCTATCTCGGGCGGATGAGGGTCTGGACGTCGACCTCCCCAATTAGGCTTGTACAGAAGGAGCTCCGATTTCTGTGGCAAACATGCCAGGCCGCGCGGTTCTACGTATGCAACGACCTCGTTGATGGCTTGCTGCAGCGTGTACTGGATATACCCGTCGTTGCCCCCGGTGATCCACAGGGTAATATCGTCTGCGTAGAGGTTATGCTTGAGGTTGGGGATGCTAGCTAATGCAGGCGTTAGTCCGAGCAAGGCCACGTTGAACAGAAAAAGGGGACAGAACAGGGAGGAGCCACGAGGCAGATGCTCATTCGGTTGGGCGCAGCTATTTAAACGGAAACAAACGCCTAGATGAGAGGTGGTTGAACCAGAGAGGAGATGAGGCTTTCTCAAAGGGGGTTTTAATACTATAGCATTCTGTCTGTGAACATCGTTTTGTTGTAGCTCTCGGATGGCACTGTGCCATTGATTTACATCTATGGCGCAGCTATATCCTTTAACACGACTGCTGCTGCTGCTACTGCTGCCGTCGCTGAGAGCTTGTAGAGCCATTTTGCTGCCAAATTGAATATGCCACTTCTGGAGCATACGCAAGCCAGCCACAGTGCACAAGCTACCACGAAGCCCCATCCATTATCCGTGACAAACCAGCAGACTGCATTAGGCGCCATTGTGGAAAAAATCCTTTCCATAAAACAAGCAGGAGGCATTAACCATGGCATACCATTGCTATTTGCCCTGTAATCACAGTGCCGGTATGACTTACTTATTACTTGGCTACAGTGAGCAGTCGTTACGACGTCGAATATCATATCAACTGCCGTCAAAGAGGTTTCTTATGCTGCGAGAGTATAAAGGCCTTAGTCCACTGACACACATGAATGAAATAACCGGACTATCAGCTTCCTGATTAAAGTTAAATGTAATAAATTTCACTGCTTCGCTTTGAAAATGACCAAGTCAGCTCTAAACCTATTGGTATGGTTCTCCTTCAGCCTGATACATTTGATGGCCCCTACAACGAACACAGAATTTGGGCAAAATGTGTTCAGGCTTCGTGCAGGAGCGACACCTTGTGACGAGGCCTGCGCAAGTGTACGCGCCGATCTCGATTTATGAAATAAAGGGTCGGGGCGACTGTGCTAAAAGTCTTTCAAATTTCGGTTGTTTTCAGTTTCGTTATAAGTGAATAAATCTCAGTTATTTTTCCGTTTCAACGATGTGGTTGTCGAACTAGCGTTTAGATGCAGGCCCGGATCCTCTACAGGGAATAAATGTGTTTTTGGTAGTTGGAGTGGCATATGGAAACCTTGTGCAGTCCTTCAAAGTAGACGACGGGAGAAGTTCCCGAAGAGCAATTTACGACTTTTTTTCAATGTGCCACGACAATACAAAAGCCACCTGCAGTTTTTTCAATTACCAGACGATGACGTCTTCAGGGTTAATCTGCTGGTCGCAGACTTCGCAGTGTTTTGCCACGGCACTGTATTCATTGTTGAGGAGTTCTTTTTTTTTTTTTTTGCTGCCAGAACCTTTCAGTGAAAGTCTTGTTTCGCCAATACATGATGCGGCGCAGTCGTTTCAAGTAAATTTGCAAAAAGAACCCTGCAGTTTCGTGGGGAAGCACGCTCTTTCAGACAACGGTAGAGGCTATAACCACTGAAAAACACTACTGAGCGGCGTCAACTCCCACTCATCGGAACACACAGGCCAGTGGCTCAGTTATCCCTTGGAAGTACGCTTTCGAGACACCGGACTGATGGCGGGGAAATTTAACAGCCATTTGCCTGCCTTTGCGGTTTTATGGGCGCAGAGGACGGTGGAAGATTGCTTTTGTGTAGCTGTTGTTCTCGAGCTCCCTTATTACGGCGTTCATTTATTTATTAGGAATGTGCAAAATTTGGCAGGCAGAAGTGTGGCATTCCAGAAATAACTTTGAAGATTGCGGAATATGGGTTGATCAGCTGTTTTCTATGCGTCATCACAAAGACATATACCTGCATATTGAATTGAGCACAGGTAGTAACTAACAAACTAATGATGCAAGCTATAAAATTGTATTTTTCACCAAAGGAGCCAGCCATTTTACCCCTATGCAAGATTTGATTCTCGTCACCCGCAAAATTGATCATTGTTTTGGAAAAATCCAAAAAAGATGGCCCTGCTAATTTTTGTTCTGTTATACTTGCTGGCTCGTTTTACCCACATAACAGGAACTCGGCTGTCGAAAAACTCAACTATAACCTATTCAATACATGTTCACGCTATGCCTTTGGAGCCTAACTGATTAGGCCTCACTTCAAGAAAATGTGACGCGAGCACATCCTTGTTAAGATGAACCTTTAGCACGGGCCCAACTCCGACGCGGCCTATTCAAATGCATGTAAAATGCAAAAGCGATTTTTTGAAATAACCCCGGGTTGAGTTTTAATGAAATATAGTTCATTTTAGAGAGAAAGTTACATTCTTGTGACTGTTGGAAGCAGAATTCCGATTTGGGGTCTGAATTTTTTTTAAACGTTTTCAAAAATTCGAAAGTTTGAAAAAATAGAAGCACGAAGTTCACAACCTAATAGCTCTGCATCGAGAACAGGTTTCGTGGTTCTGTAAACGGCATTCATTAGATCATTCAAAGCGGACAAACTCGTTATGTCAACTTATATCTTAATGGAATTTGTTACGTTGTTTACAAGGGTTCTGCAAAAGCTATATATCCATATTATTGCATTTTTTGAGATTCATGTGTAACATATTAATTTTGTTCGTTTTAGATGTACTATCGTATGCAATTCATGGAATTGTGATATCATTTTGCCTTGCTTAGTTACAAAATTGTAAACTTGATAGCTTCGTCTTCTCAGATTTTCAATTTTCGCCAATTTTTTACGAGAATTCACGACCTAAATCCAGAATTCGAAACCAACCGTCACTAAATTTTGTTTTTCTTTTAAATTCAACAAACCTCGCGAAATATGGCGCAGTGGTTGCTGTGAAAAACGAATTCTCCTTTCACATATATTTAGATAGGAGCACCCGAGCTAAAGCTTCCTCTAAAGCTTCCATCCTGATCGCTTTTTCTCAGCCAATGGTGAAGCGTAAATGGTCCCGCCATTCATTCTCCTTGACTGAGGCGCTGATCGACTCTTCTTCATTTTAATTTTGTTTTCTCAGTGAAAAATACGGGTTTATTAGGTTAAACAATTTTGCAGCTTCAATGATAAACACGTCAATCTTGCATCAGGACATGTCGAATCGCCTTTTTTCAGCAAAATCAGCTTTTTTTAATTGGCGCTATCACTTTTCTAACTACCATCTAGAGTCGCAAAAGCACCGTACCTCTCTTACGAAAGCAATTCCGAGAAAATATTTCAATGATTATATGTTTTCTACTTTAAAGAAATATAACGTGCATTTTTGGCACTGCTTACCATTTCGGACATCTCAATAAATCACTGATATACATACCAACCTGAGATCCAATGATCAGAAGATTGTGCTTATCTCCCATATTCAAGGAGAAAATTTCCATTTTAAAATCCAAACAGCTTGCCGTTTGAAGAAGTATAACAGCTTGAACGGAATGCCAACAATGCTATTGTTAGAGTAACTTCTTGGTACTTACGTGCCATCATCCATGTTATAATATTGCATAAATTCGTAGTTCTCGCTGGTAAGACACAACATTTTTGAATAGACGCATTTATGATTTGGTACATTGTGGGAGCGCTTGACCATCCAAAATAGCGCAGAGGTGTTAAGTGCCTGGAAGAGATATTAAAAAAAATTGTTGGCATCATCCATTTCAGAGGGTGATCGAAGCGCTTGCGCAATAGGGATGAATCAGTCAGCGTGGAAATGAGTTTTGATAGACTTAAGCCACAAGGAAAGCACAAAATCTATTCTAAAATATTTGTTGCTTGCCTATGGCACAACTTAAATGAGGCATTAATAATTATTCTTAAATTAAAATAGACGATGAAAGCGCTATTTGGCAGCAAGTGCATCAAAAGTGCATAAATCTTTGTCCTAACACAGTCTATCTTAGCAAATAGCGCTAGGGGTACTGAATTCAGTGATAGTGAGGGAATAACCCTCGCAGCAAGTATTTGCTTTCGAAAGTACTGCGTACAATTGTCGTTGAAGTTTCTGATCGGCAGGGTTCAGCGTTTCCAATGCATTAATTGTTTGTTGTATTGCGATGCGATTGTATATTTGCTTCAGCCAATTCGCTATGACGTCGCACGTGTGAGTAACCGCAATCTCTGCTTTGCAGGCCATGCCTGCAAAACGAATTACTTGTAGGTGCATGCTTAAAACTGACGCCTACAATTCTCTGTTTCTTTCTCTCTCGCCGACACCAGAATATGCGCCTATGTTCAGCAACGCAAGTGGACGTGCGAGTGTTTTACTCGTTCTCGATGCAGTTTGACGATGTGCTTTGTGCATGATATGGCGTTTCATGTTTAACCACTCATGACATTGGTGAAGTTCACGTCAAAACCATTGCTTACTCTGGTAGCCTCAAACGCAGCTTCCGTTCTGCGATCGTCGCGCAGCGAGATGTAGGCAGGTATATGACGCGAACCGCATGACTTTCCTCTCTCGTTCTTTCGGCAACACAAATAATGATACGTCTTTAGGTCAGTGCAGCTGGCGCTGCACGTGTTCATGGGGGTGCTTCGTCATTCTCATCGCGGTGCTCTATCATGCGTTGTACTTTAGTTGGTGTTACATTTCTACAGGGCCTTTCTCACAGACATGGACGCATGTAACGCACTGAATCGCTTCTCGATTGCCCAAGACTGACGATAAAGGGCGATGAAAACAGCGTGCTAAACGTGTTATGTACTTCGTGTTTTGTCAATAGCACCAACCCACTTCGAGTGTAATAATATTCAAAACACAGTTCACAAATATTCTCATCATTCACAAGCAGCAGGTACTGGAAAAACAAGGCCGAACACTTTAACTAAAGGCAAACTGAAAACAATTAGGCAGGGACCTAGTCTTCTCTACTGCAGTGTGCGAGATTTTCGTCTTTGCCTACGTGCCGCGTGTTGGTTGTGGCATTTGCCTCCCTTCAGAGAGAGCATCGTCTATATGCTCACCTAATGGATGGAAGATGTGTCAGACGAGGTGTGGGCACTTCACCTCCTTCTGAACAATATGACTTCGTGCGCACAACGTGCACAACTTCTCGTGGACGGTGCCTCACCCTGGAGCAAGCCGGACTGTCAGGGATAACCTTATAGTTCAAGGCACGGAGGCGTCGTACAACTACAACCTTGTACCGACCAAACCACCTCCGGAGTACTTTCTGTGAAAGCCCTCGCCGACAGATGGCACTACAAACTCACTTTCTGACCTGGCTGATATGTGATGTGTCGGTGCCGTACATTGTAAGTCGAGTGTCGTAGCCCTGTTGTTGAGGGGTTGTGACGCGGTCGAGTTGTGCACTTCGACGTGTTGCAACCTTCCCCCTGAAGTCACGGCCTTCAGTTTCCCCAGCGTGGGCTGTGAGATCACCCTCGGGCGATGTTGGTGTAAGTGCGCCTTGCAGATGGAAAATGATGACCCGGAGAAGGGGAGCGTGACCGGTAACCGGGAGAATCGGCTCGCCAGCTCGTCGAATTGACGCAGATGTTTGCTCCACTGCTATCGAAATCACGATGAGAAGCAGTGGATGGAAATGCTTGGTACCCTACGACGCGACAAGGGCAATGACGTCAGATGTGTCCCGCTTCCCGACAGTGGGAACACAAGGGTACGAAACGTCAGTTCTGCGAAGCGGTGGTGTCGTCGGTTGTTTCCTAAGGTAGCAAGGCGATGCCGGTGCTGACTTCTGGTGATAATGCGGTGCGGGCATAAGAGGTGGCGGTCGATAGACAACATGTGCGTTTAAACGGGAATGCAAGAAGCTGTGTCAGCAATTTCTTTAAATTTCTTTCCATGTCTCGTCCTACTCGTCACATATTATCGGTGTTACGGAGACCTGGTTTCATGATGGTGTACATGGTTCTCATGAACACCTCCCCCCCCCCCCCCCCCCCCGCGTTTCAAAATGGTTCGGCGTGACAGAAAATTCGGGAGAGGGGGTGGTGTTGCTCTATTTCTTCAATCTCACCTTCACTTTTCTGTACTCCTTGCCCCAGCTGATACTCAGTCTTTGTGGTGTAAAGTTCAACTCGAAAATATGTCTAGGATTATATGGGACGATTACCCTCCTCCTGGTTCTAATATTGAATATTAATATTCACACTAATACATGTGAATATCTGCATAGTCATAATATTTCTACACCCAACGTTATCTGCATGGGCGACTTTGAGGCACCTGCTGTTGATTGGTCTTCCATGAATGTAAGCGGACACGAAGTAGCTATCGTGCAGGAGTTGCTCCACATTTCATTGTCTTGTGACTTTCACTAGATCGCTGATTATTTCACTCGGCAAATTTTCATCCTTGACCATGTCTTTCTTACTACATCTCTTTTTAGTGCCGGTTACGAATGCGATCTTATTGGTGGAATATCTGGCCACAATTCTGTGTTAATTTGACTTGAATCGTGCCTAAGTCTTGCCATATCTACCGCACATTTTCTGACTTTACCCACAGGGATGATTTGGCAATAAGAGACGCCCTATGCGATTATTTTAGTGCGTTTATACTAATAAGTACCGCTACTGATACTAATACCTTGACAAGCTTCTTCCAAAATCTTGTCAGTGAGTGTACCAATCTTTTTAGTCCTTTAACAACAAAGAATACAAAAACTGAAATTTCTTGAATGAACAGGGACGTGTTGAATTTATCCCGTCGTGTGGCCAGATAACGCCGATTGAAATGCTGTGGTGACTCAACAAAACTCATGCAATTTCATAGTGCTAAAAAGGAACTCTGTTCGAAAATGGTTGCTCCAAAGAATTTTATTACAAAGTAACCTTGCCGAATTTATTGCTAGATAATCCCCGAAAATTTTGAAAAGATGTGCTACCGCCTTAGTCATCATCGGACACGTTAATAATTAACAATGGTGAAGTTTCTGATTCAACGACAATAGCTTCTTCTTTTAACACATACTTCCACGCTGTCTATACGACTGTTAACACAGCAACCCCTGTTTTTGATTTCTAACAATACCCTCTAATCGACGATATATCGCTGTCTGCTGAGGGTGTCTTTAACTTAATCCTGAAATTAAACATCAAGAAGTCATGTGGCCCCGACGGTATCCCGACTATTTTTCTCGTTCGATACTCTCTTTGGTGCAGCACATATCGAACAACTATCTTTAAAAAATCTCTCCCAACCGCCACGGTTCCTCCCTCCTGCAAACTTCCTTCAATTTCACCCTTATTTAAGTCGGGTAGTGCTTAATTCTTATCTAACTTTCAGGCGGTCAGACCTGCGACGCAGCAGAGGGTGCTTAGCATCCCTGGTTCCGCACAGGCCGCCATAGGAATCTGAACCTGGCAACGTTTAACGCTAGAACGTTATCTAGTGAGGCGAGTCTAGCAGTGCTATTGGAGGAATTGAAAGGCAGTAAATGGGATATAATAGGGCTCAGTGAAGTTAGGAGGCCAAAAGAAGCATATACAGTGCTAAAAAGCGGGCACGTCTTGTGCTACCGGGGCTTAGGGGAGAGACGAGAGCTAGGAGTCGAATTCCTGATTAATTAGAATATAGCTGTTAACATACAGGAATTCTATGCATTAACAAGAGGGTAGCACGCCTTGTTGGAAACTTAATAAGAGGTACATAACGAAGGTTGAACAGGTCTACGCCCCTACATCCAGTCATGATGACCAGGAAGTCGAAAGCTTCTATGAAGACGTGGAATCGGTGATGTGCCGAGTGAAAACAAAATAGACTATACTAATGGGCGACTTTAATGCCAAGGTAGGCAAGAAGCAGGCTGGAGACAAGGCAGTGGGGGAATATGGCATAGGCACTAGGAATAGTAGGAGAGAGTTATTAGTAGAGTTTGCGGAGCAGAATAATATGCGGATAATGAATATCTCTTCCGCAAGCGGAATAGCCGAAAGTGGACGTGGAGGAGCCCGAACGGCGGGACTAGAAATGAAATATACTTAATACTCTGCGCTAACCCTGGCATCATACAAGATATGGACGTGCTCAGCAAGGTGCGCTGCAGTTACCATAGGATGGTGAGAACTTGAATTAGCCTAGACCTGAGGAAGAAACGGAAGAAACTCGTACATATGAAGCCTATCAATGAGTTAGCGGTAAGAGGGAAAATAGAGGAATTCCAGATTAGGCTACAGAACACGTATTCGGCTTTGACTCAGGAAGGGGACCTTAGTGTTGAAGCAATGAACAACAATATTGTGGGCATCATTAAGGTGTGTGCAATGGAAGTCGGTGGTAACTCCGTTAGACAGGGTACCAGTAAAATATCGCAGGCGACGAAAGATCTCATCAAGGAACGCCAATCTACGAAAGGCTCTATCCCTACAGCTAGAATAGAACTAGCAGAAATTTCGAAGTTAATCAACAAGCGTAAGACAGCTGACATAAGGAAGCATAATATGGATAGAATTGAACATGCTCTCAGGAACGGAGGAAGCCTAAAAACGGTGAAGAAGAAACTAGCAATAGGCAAGAATAAGATGTATGCGTTAAGAGACAAAGCTGGCACTATCACTACTAATATGGATGAGATAGTTCAAGCGGCTGAAGAGTTCAATAGAAATTTATACAATACCAGTGGCACCCACGACGATAATGGAAGAGAAAATTGTCTAGAGGAATTCGAAATCTCACAGGTAACGCCGGAAGAAGTAAAGAAAGCCTTGGGAGATATGCAAAGGGGGAAGGCAGCTGGGGAGGATCAGGTAACAGCAGACTTGTTGAAAGATGCTTGGCAGATTGTTCTAGAGAAACTGGCCACCCTGTATACGCAATGCCTCATGACGTCGAGCGTACCGGAATCTTGGAAGAACGCTAACATAATCCTAATCCATAAGAAAGGGGACGCCTAAGACTTGAAAAATGATATACCGATTAGCTTACTGTCAATTGCCTACAAAGTAGTTGGTAAGGTAGTCGCAAATAGAATAAGGAACACCTTAGACTTCTGTGAAGCAACGGACCAGGCAGGATTCCGCAATGGCTACTCAGCAATAGATCATATTAACACTATCAATTAGGTGATAGAGAAATGTGCGGAATATAACCAACCCTTATATATAGCTTTCATTGATTACGAGAAAGCGTTTGATTCTGTCGAAATATCAGCAGTCATGCAGGCATTACGGAATCAGGGTGTAGACGAGCCGTATGCAAAAATACTGAAAGATACCTATAGCAGCTCCACAGCCACCGTAGTCCTCCATAAAGAAAGCAACAAAATCCCAATAAATAAACGCGTCAGGCAGGGAGATACGATCTCTCCAATGATATTCACAGCGTGTTTACAGGAGGTATTCCGAGACCTGGATTGGGAAGAATTGGGGATAAAAGTTAATAGAGAATACCTTAGTAACTTGCGATTTGCTGATGATATTGTCTTGCTTAGTAACTCAGGGGACTTACTGCAATGCATGCTCACTGGCTTGGAGAGGCAAAGCAGAAGGGTGGCTCTGAAAATTAATCTTCAGAAAGCTAAAGTAATGTTTAAGAGTCTCGGAAGAGAACAGCAGTTGACAATAGGTAGCGAGGCACTCGAGGTGGTAAGGGAATAAATCTACTTAGGGCAGGTAGTGACGGCGGATCCGGATCATGAGACGGAAATAATCAGAATAAGAATGGCATGGGGTGCGTTTGGCAGGCACTCTCAGATCATGAATAGAAGGTTGACATTATCCTTCAAGAGAAAACTATATAATAGCTGTGTCTTACCAGTACTCACCTCCCGGGCAGAAACCTGGAGGCTTACGAAGAGGGTTCTACTCAAATTTAGGACGACGCAGCGAGCTATGCAAAGAAGAATGATAGGTGTAACGTTAAGGGATAAGAAAAGAGCAGATTGGGTGAGGGAACAAACGCGAGTTAATGACATCTTAGTTGAAATCAAGAAAAAAAATGGGCATGGGCAGGACTTGTAATGAGGAGAGAAGATAACCGATGGTCGTTAAGGTTTATGGACTGTATTCCAAGAGAAGGGAAGCGTAGCAGGGGGCGGCAGAAAGTTAGGTAGGCGGATGAGATTAAGAAGTTTGCAGGGATGGCATGGCCAGAGTTAGTACATGACCGGGGTTGTTGGAGAAGTATGGGAGAGGCCTTTGCCCTGCAGTGGGCGTAACCAGGCTGATGATGATGATGATGATGATGAGGATGATGATGAGTTGAAATCAAGAAAAAGAAATGGGCAAGGGCAGGACATGTAATATGGAGGGAGGATAACCGATGGTCATTAGGGGTTACCGACTGGATTCCAAGGGAAGGGAAGCGTAGCAGGGGGCGGCAGAAAGTTAGGTGGGCGGATGAGATTAAGATGCTTGCAGGGACAACATTGCCACAATTAGTACATGACCGGGGTAGTTGTAGAAGTATGGGAGAGGCCTTTGCCCTGCAGTTGGTGTTTGCAGGCTGCTGCTGCTGCTGCTGCTGACGATGATGATGATGAACTACAGGACAATCACACTCATGCTAATTACTCGAACACATTTTCTTTATACATATTATGGGATTTTCTGCAACTAACAACGTTTTATGCCCTTTCCAGCATGCATTTAGACGTGGCCTTAGGAATAGAACACAACTGACAGAATTCGTTCATGATATCAGCAGGTCTTTAGATATAGGTGGTCAGAATGGTGGTATTTTTATGGGGTTTGTAGGGGCCTTCGACACTGTATCACACCCTAAACATTTGCAGAAGCTGTTCGCTCTACTAAAGAAATGCATCTTAGGTTGGCTGGCTATCAGACTTTTATTTCCAGCGTTCGCAATATGTATGTTTGAAATCTACTAACTCTTCATTGATGCCTGTTTCATCAGGGGTTCCGCTAGGCTAAGTACTGGGTCCTCTTTTATTATTGCTTTATATTACTGAACTCCCTCCCCCAACACACCTTAGTTAAAATACGCCTTTTTGCAGATGATTACGTTTTATATCATACAATTAAATCTCATAATGATCATGTTGTCCTTAGCTATTATTGTGCTGAGTTCAGTAACTGGTACATAGTATAGCAAATTTATATCAACTTTTCGAAAACTGTCTCCATGACTTTTACCCGAGGCTCATGCCCTTCCTTCTTTGCCTATGCCTTTAACAATATTACTTTAGTTAGGGTCTTCGAATTGAAATGTTTAGGTGTCCTATTAACACATGATTTGTCGAGGTCGAAACACATTGATGGTATTTGTAACAAGACACTTAAAATACTAGGTTACTTACATCATACGCTGCCTCTTGCTCCTCAAGAAACTAAACTTCTTCCACATAAAACCCTCATTCACCCCATCCTCGAATTTGGCTGCGTCGTATGGAACTAATACAATAACTGTGACGTCAGAAAACTAGAATCAGTACAAAAAAAAAGGCAGTGCGTTTTGTTTGTAGCAGATATGACAAGGAATTATCACCGTCTATCTCCCGATACTTGGTCTCACTCTTCTTGCAGAGCGTTGCAACCTTCAATGACAAAAATTTCTTCACAAGTTAATGAATTCTGCTCGCCTCTCCTCTCAACATAACTACTTCACTTTTTCTAAATCCTTATGTACTAAGAGTTCCCAAGCTCTAAATATTTCAACATTTTTTGCCCACACTGATTCCATGAAACACAGTTCTTTTATCAACATTTGAAGTCTGTAATTCATTACCGGGCAACATCCGTTCACTACCACTCAAACAATTCACGCAAGCTTGTTTGTAAATGTATATTTGTCGCTCATCGCACTTCTACAATGGCCTCATTGAGGCTGCAGTACGTATGTATAAAGAAATATATAATAAAAAATAAATAAAGTATGCGTAGCTAGGCTGCCACGTCTGGGGGTGTGGCTCGGGTGTCGGAAACGCTTGCCTTATTTCTTGGCGCACAGCTTCAGTCACCGACGCAGCTGTGCATTCACTTGGCGTGGCAGTGAGCTTCTTAATTTCTTCCTGAACAACTTCGTGTATCAGCCGGCGCAACGAAGCCTTATCTGTGACTGTGACTGCAGCGTTGCTTGCCAGGCCATTGCTCTTCAGGTGAGCTTTATTAGAATCGGTGTAATCCCAGCAAGGCCAGCAGAGCATGCGCAACCGCATCATCGCTAGTCACAGAGCATGAAAAGACATGAATCAATTCTATCGTGACGGACCTAGAAATGCAAATTCTTTTTCAAGTAAGTGCACCGAGGTTGTACTAACGCAGTCGTCACCTGATAAATTGATGTTTTGCGCTTCCAGGATTTCTCGCTCTTCTTTGCCCTTGCCCCTACCAAGAATTGTTACATTGCTGAACAAAGGGTAACAACCACATTCATTGCAATGGCGAGGCAAGTTTGCACCGTCATCTGACCCCAGGGAGGAGTGGTGCTCACGCAGGCGGTCATTACAGTCATTGGCGCATGCTCTGCTGGCCTTGCTGTAACTACACCGATTCTAATAAAGCTCAGTTGATAGTCCAGTCGTTGTGGTGTGAAACTCTTCAGGTGATCATGCTGGCGGCAGCCTAGCTGTAACGCGTGCTATATGGCTTTCGATTCCTTAATAGATTCATTGATACTTGTCGGCGGGTTCCGCACAAGACCGGCAAACAGCTGCTCCTTTGCGCCGCGCATAAGGTGGCCGAGTTTGTTTTGCGTGGGACATATCGGGGTCTGCACGACGACAAAGACGAGCCATGTCCTCAGCGAATATCGCAACAGTTCCATTCGGCTTTTCAATCCGTGATTCGAGATGAGGCTGCGTGGGGTCTAGCCTTTCGGGGCTCCCGAACGTATGGAGGAACTGGCGGCGGAACTCATCCGAGCTTCGCCTGATTCCCTCGCGATTTAGGAATCACGTGCGGTCTCCCTACTCGAGAGATAAATACACATGGGATAGCATCTGTCTAGCATGCTACTTATTATACTTCGAAACACGCCCGTACTCTTCGAGCCAGCCTTCTGCATGATCGTAGGCATTGCCGTGGAAGCTCACAAAGATCGAGGAGTAAAAAGAGTCACCTGTGCCGGGCCTGGGTCTGCCATGTCTTGGGCACTTTTGGTAACAGGCCTACTTCCTGGTAGGGGACCAAACTTTTGGATTAGGTCTAGAAGGCCTACGGCTAGTAGGCGCGGTTAACGGGTGTTTCGACACTCGGAAAATGTTCTGGGCTTGATGTGGGGCTGTTGAATGGCGTCCCAAAGATTCTCCCAGCACCTCCACCAGTGTCAGGATTCACAAGCGCCAGGAAGTGGAAAAACAGGGCAGGGCACTTTAATTTGATGCAAACTGAAAACAATTAGCCCGGGACCTCGTCTTCTCTTCTGGGATGCGCGAGATCTTCGTCTTTCTCTACGTGCCACTCATTGGATGTGGCAAAACTTATGCGCGGCTGTATGCCATGGTATTCCAACGGGCGCGAGGTACCGTAACAGAAGAGAACAAGCTGAAAAAATCACCACCCGGTTTCTAATAAGTGTGCTTGTTTGATGCACTTGTGTTCAAGTCTTAATTTGCGTCGAAATAAATTTGACACTTCAGGATGGTGCGTGCAGATAACTTATTTGTTGTCAAACTCGTTTGAAACATCGGCCGAATATGACACTTTCGAGCTATTGGGAATAAACCTTAATAAAGGCTTTGCTCTACGCACAAACCTTTAACTCCGATTGCGGGTCATCCATAATGCTGGCCCATTTCCACCAAGCTTTATCTCGGTTGCTTTTATGAAAGCTTTACTGCGAGAACCTCCTGAAGGTAAAACCAGATGGTGCTACTAGTCTGCTTCGCGCTTGCTTCTATTGGTGGGAGTAGGCCAGACGGTGAAGGGTTAGGGTGGCGGCCGTATACAAAATTTTTACCGCTGGCTCAGACGACAGCTGAAAACAGTTAGCTCAAAAAAAAGGTGCCGTCTTGCCGAAATGTATGCTTATGATTGGTTTATAAGAGTACGGTGCTTGTTTTTGAACTATGTTCACAGGCTTCGGCAGCATCAAGACTTTAATAAATCGATGCTTTCTTTTCGAACCGCCCTATGCCACTGGATGAATGGGTATTGTGAGCGTCCCCTTTGGAAGGGGGGGAGGTGGGGGTGGGAGGCGCCACCAAGTTTTTGCTACTATACTGCTTTCCGTCCTACCTAAGCAAAAAAAAAAAAAACGTACGATGACCTCCCTCATACAAATTTATGGACCCCTATTGTGAACTTTGCTGTTGTACGTCTCTGTTTTTTGTCGTTTCCCTACTTTTCTTCGAGCAATCTTCCAATCGCCTCTATGTCATCTCTGTTGCAGACATGTTTCCTTTTCCCCTGCTTTTGCGGAACCCAAGGGCTCCAAGGAGGCGAGTGGTACCTAGATCGACCGCTGGGCTGATGTCTTCACATTCTAATAATACATGCTCCATCGCTCCCCTAGCTTTACCGTAGCAAGCACATGCTCCTTCTTTCTTCTTATATCTCGCTTTTAAATGCGTTTTCTAAGGCAGCCTGAACTCGCTTCGAAAAGTAATGAGCTTCCCTTTGAGTTATCATTAATTTTTTCTTTCCTGATTTCAATTTTTCCTCTTAAGTAGTCACTCATGGCACGTTTCTTTTGCATCGCCGCCAACCATGCGATTATTTAGGCCTCTTTAACTTTCCGGTTGACCTTCTTTGTTGCTGTGTTGCTCACCCTACATGCCGTATACTTGCTGGTAAGTTTCCTAATTCTTTTCCTCCAACGCGAATCAACGTTTTTCCTCTACAGATGCCTCAACACTCTCCCAGCCCATTTACTTTCTTCCATATTCCTAAGTCGTCCTTCATAATCAGTTTTACTGTGAGCTTCCCTCAATTCAAAACTAGTCCAGTCCATACCACCCTGCACAGCTTCCTTTGTAGTCTTCCCGTGAGCGCCCAGGGCGAGCCGTCCTACTGACCTTTGCTTTCCATCGAGTCCTGCTGATACCCATGATTTCAAGCAAACAACTGCATTTGCAAAAGTCATGGAACCGTTACACCTTTACACATACCCCGGAGCACTTCGTACTATTGTAACCCCATAGCGCTCTCTTTCTCATTATGGCTGCATTTTTCTTCCCATTTACTGCTATTGTTTTTTCCTGTGTTTCCATATATCTTATGCCTTCGTTTATCTATATACGAAGGTGAGTGAGCGAGAAAGCTTTATTTCAAATCAGAATGATTCGCATCCGGCAATTTAATGGGCTGGGGCACCCTCCGAGGTTACAGCCAAAGGTTCTTGCCTCTCGGCGGCTTCCTTGGCCCGCCGGAGTGCCCAGAGTTGCTCTTCCAGGTTAGAGCTGAGCACAGCGGCCTGCCATCGCGCGCGTAGGCTGTTGATGGAGGATTCGCTCTCATTGTGCCGTATTTGCCTCTGGCATTCCGATAGCATGTGTGCCAGCGTAGCTCTGGTGCCACACACTTTCCATCTGTATGTTGCTCTTATGTCTGGATAAATATCGTGCATTACTATCCGACTCTTGTATGATTTTCTTTCCAGTTGTCGCCACTGGACACCTTGCGACCGAGTGAGTTGTGAATGGGGTGGTGGATAAGTGCATCTTTGCATCTTGTAATGGTTGATGATGTCGTTGAACTTGGTCATTCTGTTTTCCCATTCCCAAGGTATTTATATTTTTTTCACCCGAGGTATTTCCTGGCCCTATATTGCCGCTGTATGTTCATTGTTTTCATCGAATACCTCTATGAGTGATCGTGGCTGGCACCTAGATGTGGTGGTGCTGCTGCTCGTAAAGAATCCCCGAATTGCTACGAGACGTTCATTTGAGGTATCACCAGATGTTTTTGCGCAGGCGCGAGTAAGAGCAGGCGCGAGAGGGAAAATGTGAGGGCTTTTGCTCTTTGAATATATTTCTCTGCCTAGGCACTACGGAGGAAGTTTCTTAGAGCGTGTTCCATGCGTGTGTCTCCTAGACATGCCGGCATTGCGGAGTGCGGTCGGGTTTCTTCACGCTCCGCCGGTGGCTGGCCGCGTCGTGAGGCAGTGGGCACGGACGCCCCATTTGGTGATCACTGTGTCTGGAGGGGCAAGCTTCTAACTGGTGTTGTATGAGTCGCAGGTCGCTTTATTCGTCACGGCGATAGATTGCATTTTTTACAAGCACTGCTCCAGAAGGGCACATGTAACCCGCAAAGAGAGGCCTCGGGGGAGCACCAGGGGTTATAATGCAGGTGGCGCACGATCTCCGTTTTACCCAAGTGGTAGCGGGAGGATAAAAACTGGAAGCGGGGTGGCCCGGAGGTTTGGGCTGCGCAAGCCGAAGCATGCGAGGGGGTGGTCGCGTAAAAAATTGACTGTCCGCGATAGCGGACAGCCGATCTTCTACGCTCCTGACACGCGCAGGCCTCCGCCAAACCCAACCTATGCCACAGTCCGGGTTCTAGCTTTGGTGTTCCCGTTACCGCTTGGGTGTCCTCGAGGTGCCGCCAATAATGCGAAATAATTACACGCTGTTTCAATTAGTAAAACACACGATTGAATCAATACATTTAAGTCCAGCCACCAACTTGTGACGCTACGTTCCGCACTACCGCACCCCGCGAGTTCTCCAACACCAGTCAGAACTTTGCCTTCGAAGGTACGCCAGACAGATTTTCTCGTGCCTGCGACGCTGGTGCTGAGTCAGACAGCGTCTTCGCCGGCCTTTGAGCCCCTTGCGTTCAACCGCGGTTACTAAGGCGCTCTGCCTTCTTGATATTCAGTATATGTGGCCCGGGTTCTACTACGATCGCTACTGCTACCACAGACAGATATGTGGCGTTATTTACAAGGTACATGACCATAAGTAGCGAGAAAGCTATCATCCGTTAAGACTTACTTAGCACAAGGGCCGCAGGTGCGAGACAGTCTGTCCGACACTGCGGTTGCCAAATCGGGCGTCAGTGCCCGCTGCTTCACCTATTTTACCGCGCCAGCATTCAGCGTCCGAGCGTAAATAAACTCGACCTGACTCCGCAACGCCGGCACCCCTAGGGAAAAACGCCAACAACGCGCGCTAGGAAACCTCCTAAGTAGTGCGCAGAGTCAGATATTCAAGGAGTAAAGGGGCCCCAAAATTTTCTCTCTCGCGCGCGCTCTTACTCGCTCCTGCGCACAGACGTCTGGCGACTCCTTAAATGAATGTCTTGTTTTTTGGCTACCGCCAACAAATGGCACAGAAAACCAGGTTGCCTCTTTCAAAATCGACAACGCTGGTTGCGTTCTAAGATCCATTGCATTGTTCGGCAAGAGACCACCTAAATGAAAGCCGACAGAAAAACAGAAAGTGGAACAAACGAAGCGCTGTTCCGAGCAAGCACGACTTGGGTATGTTGTCAAACGAGCTGCTCAACCTCAGCACGTACTCCAATTCAACTGCGAGCGTGAAATCCAGCGCACAACATTAGCGATTGACGAGGATCAATGGGAAGTGCACTCCTGCGTTTACGGAAAGCTTCCATGTACATAGGTTCCTACAGGGCCTGTTGAGTCTGCTGCATTCTTTAGCTAGAAATTATACGAACGAGAAGCTAACCAGTTATAAAGTTTAGAAGACAGGCGGATAAAAGTACTTTCGTTTAGTGTGATTGGTGTTGTGGCAGCGTAGGTTTTAATTTTACTGCTAAAATGAGCGAGTGGCCTGTGGGCCCCTACTAACATGCTTTTAGCAGCTTTAAACCAATTGTAACATATATGTGCGCTTGACACAATATCACAGAACTATGTTCAGGAGGGGAATGAAAAATTCACATCACTGGTCAGGCTAGTACGCCGCAGCGAGCTTGCAATCAGTGTAATGTGCGCACATGCTTGTAATCTCGTGTATGCCCAAACATAGGCTAGGCTGCCTACCTTTAGCTAGAGAGCAGTTTGAACAGCTCAATCCAGCGCACGCTTAAAGTTGTTTATTTAGGCTCACTATTCAAGTCTCGCTTGATCGGGACTTAGTTGTCAACGAATTAAATCCTAATTACAGTTTTATAATAAGTTTCATTAGGCAAGTTTTCTTCATATACTTTCATATATATAGAGGTGTCACCCGAAAGTCCTCTGGGTAACAAGCCTTCCAAACCGCGTGTAAATGGAGCAGTGAATAACAGCTACTGAAACGTCACAGCTGATGAGCACATAAGGTGCACAGGTACTATAGTATAAGTCAAGTACACTTATAGAAATTACACGATCTGGCAGGGAAATACCTTACGAAAAAATAAAGTATATTATGGGGTTTTACGTAACAAAACCGCGATCTGATGCACTTGCAGGCCGTAGTGAGGAACTTCGGAATAGTTTTTACCACCTAGGGTTCTTGAATGCGTACGTAAATCGAAGTTCACGTCCATTCTCTGAATATAGCCTTCATCGAAATGCGGTCACAACGGCCGCGCTCGAACTGCGATGTCGAGTTTAGTAGCGAAGCGCCATGGCCTCTAGTGTATTGCGGCGGGTGAAACAGTTAATTTTAAGAAAATCTCGCGACATGAGCCGGAGCCGCCTATTACGAACTTCGGGCCGTTATATCTTTGTTGAAGAAGAAACTAACGTGCTATGCCCAGAAGCTGCTGTGCTATAAATGAAATAGCTCGATGGAATGCTGATACGCACTTACTGACGACGTCATGGTGCAACCGGTACAAAGAAGTATCACAGACGGATAATTACGAGTGACTGAATAACTGCTTCTTTACAACCTAATCAATGTATGCGACGTGGACATTCCTTTCCTTGCACATCAGAAATGATCTGCTGAGTTTTCAGCCATGTGGCCTTTCCGCGACTGGCCTGTCGAGACACAGGGCCCTTTATTGCTATAGTGCTCCTGCGTGATGCAATGGACGCCCATGCCACGGAACTGCAAGAAGAAGTATTTTAATGATTGGAAAATCTAGAGAGGTCGGCCGGATAATGGAGCATCTGGCCTGCTACTTTACGTAAGGGAAGGGGAAGAGGGGAAGAAATCATCTGTATTTATTATTGGACAGTGGGCCAAATTGTGCGGCTTTCGTAAAACATATCTGTTCCGGAGTGCATGCATTGGTAAATTGTGGCTAACGCAGTAATTACCCTACATAATTTTGATGGCTATCAAAAGATCCTCATCATTATTGTCACAAAATTTGTACATAGTATACGGCTTAGATGATGAAGGACACCGGGGGTACGTACCCCGTGCCTTGAACGAGCATGCAGAATTAGGATAGATAAATGACCGTTCAATAATTGGTTGTATTGTTTACATTTATACCATTAAACTTTCTCCACACATTATCTCTAGCATGGGCCTTACTTCTAAGAAATATGAGTCATATACACTTCTCCAGAACGCTTCCAAAAATTACAGATAACGCCACTTTAACGCTTTGGAGAAGTGCATTTATGAAGCATTTAGAGTGACATTTTCTTGTCAATCACCATGTTTATACACACCATTTTAAGGCGTCCCGCTCAACGTGCCATATCTTTTATTTCCGTATAAATTTCGACGTGGCAGCTGTGGTCATTTCCCCAGAAGTAGCAATATTCTACGCCACTCTTGAAACGCATAACGCGTTGAAGTGCTTAGATAAGTAATTCACTACCAAATTCGTAATTAACACGCAATCTTGTTACTTTGTCCCAATATGACCAATACGTACCTGCCACTTGTTTCTACGATATATACTCAAGCTGCCTGGTTTAGATCAGTGAGGACGCCATAGGTGCCTTACATAACACATAAAGTTGGAAGAAAAGGAGTGCTGAGTAGTTATTTTTAGAGTGTATAACTATTTATGAAGAATTAAGGTTTCGGGGCACGTTACACTAAACGTCATGCTTTCTCTACCAATTGTGAAGTCGATACGTAGATACGATTGTGTGGGTTACAAAGGCTGTACTTGACACATATTTGTCCACGCATGGGTATCAGCCCTGACGTTGCCGTAATTATAAGCAAATTTGAAACGAGTGCAGTTTTGGTTATCAGACTATAGCGGCATAATTTCTTTTCAACTAGTGCAGCACATCTATAACTCTCCAGAGCTGTTGTGTTCGCAATTAGCCGCATAGACCAAAACTCACCTGAGGATTTCGTCTTTCCCTTACACATGCCATACCTATCACTTTTGCAGCGTTGTTGTTAGCCTCTAGTTGGCCGAGATTTTTCGTGGCACGTGCGCGGTTTTCCTCACACGAAAAACAAACTGCAACTGGAAGGCTTTGTGTTGGAGTTTCTACGTGACAGATTATGTGTTCCGTATATTTCAATTACAATCCTGGGCTATCATGTCTTCATGTTATGCATAAGTCGTACTCTACGAATTTTCCGGCGCTGTTTACTTTGAGAAAGTCAACAAGTTCAATAACGCACATGCGCTAGGCGAAGTACCTACAAGAATGAGGATTCATGCTGTGCTGATGGATCCACCCCCATCGAATAACAATCTGAAGCTTTTGTGTCTGCAGCTTGTCTGTAAGTCGTAATTCACGCATTTTTCGGAGGTATATTACTTTGTATCATCGTTTACTCATTTTGCTGACGCCTAGAAGAACGGGTATGCATGCTGCCATTCCGGAAACGTGTGTGCGGGCGTGACGTACGTCACTTGTAGTGGTGGTGTGTAACCTCAGCAACAGCTTCACTGTGCATGCACTTTGACAGGGTAAAATGGAGGAAGATTTTTGTTTTCATCAAGTGCAAACACGGTGCCTTGTTTAGCCTACCGAGGAAACCTACTACATGCACATCGGAAGGAGCGAGAAGTTAGAAAAAAGAATAGTGCTTCTGTAACTTTTTGGAAAGCTGAAAATATTTATTTCTTGTGTAACCTTTTAAATGAGTTAATACTAACGAATAATGAATCAGTTATTATTAATTAATTAATTAATTAATTAGTTATTGTTAGTACCTCGAGGCCCGGACGCACCTGCCATGGCAAATGCCTGTTGTGTTGGATTACTAAGCACGAGGTCGTGATTTTGAATCGCGGCCACAGTGGCCGCATTTCGATGGGGGTGATATGCGAAAACACCCGTATACTTAGACTAAAGCGAACGTTAAATAACCCCATGTGGTCCAAATCTCCAGAGTCCCCCACTACGGCGCGCCTCATATTTAGAATGTGGTATGGCAAGTAAAACCCCATCACTTAGGGCCCGAAGGCATCACAAAGAGGAGTGGTAAATAACAGAGTAAATTACATGAGAAACATAAGCGATGCAAAATGGGAATTCTTATTATATAATGATAGCTAATAGGGTATATACAGAAAAGTAGCAATACATGTTCGAATCACAGCTAAGGTCAGAACTATTTATGCTACAATTGCGCGAAAACTAACTGGGTCTTGAATGCAGGTGATTGATCCAGGAAGGCCATTCAATTCCCTAGAAATAGGCGGTAAGAAAGAATCGAGGTATGTTTTCGTACGACACGACGCGATTCCGATCTTGTTGACATGGTTGATGCGTGAAGACGTGTAGTATGGTGGGTTCATTAGGTGAGAGCTTAGCTGTGGAATGTGATAATAGATTTTGGGAAACAAGTATACGCGAGAATGTTAGCGGCGAGAAGCAAGTGCAGGGAGTTCGAGTGTGTTCTTCATTTCAGTGATGCCAGCTATGCGATGATAGTTGCCACGGATACATGTAGCGGCGTTATTCTGGACAAGTTCAAGTGCAGTAATGAAAGCGTTAGGAGAAGGATCCAATCTGGAAGACGTGTATTGAAGTCTTGTTCTGACTACTATTTTGTGGAGAAGTAGTTTGAGGGAGGAAGGAGCCGGAGGGGAAGTTTCGACTTAGATAATCTAGCGTGCCGTTAGAATTGTTATTATGATACTAATGTGCAGATTCTAGTTTAGGGTTGATGGCATGTTCATGACAAGATGAAGATAGTAAGTGATGGACTCGAAGATAACCTAACTGACGAAATAGGTGGAGATGGATGAGGTTTGAGTTACACACATAAAACAAGAAAGCATAAACTATACACATTGCCCCTAAATTGGCCCCTGGTTCCGCCGAACGTGACCTCGGTGTCACATGAAGTTGTGCAAGCCTGTATAACGCTTCCGAGCGCTTGGATTATATTTCTCAAATGATTCATTACCTGACGCTCTTGAAACTTTGCTCGCGCATCACCGATACCGTTCTCCTTAAGAGGAAGCTTTAGCTCGGGCCAAACTCCAACGCGGCCTATTCAAATACATGTAAAAACGCAAAAACGTTTTTCTGAGATAACACCTAGACCGATTTTGATGAAATTTGTTGCATTTGAGAGAGTAAGATAAATTCTAGTGACTGTTGGAAGCAGAATTTTGATTTAGGGCTTGAATTTTGTTAGAAAGATTTTCAAATATTCAGAAGCTTGAAAAAAATAGAAGCATGAAGTTTACAAACTAATAGCTCTGCATCAAGAACAGATATCGCGGTTCTGTAAACGGCATCCATTAAATCATTCAAAGCGGACAAATATTATATGTCATTTTACATCTTACGTGAATTTGTTACGTTGTTTACGAGGGTTCTGCAAAAGTTGTAATTACATATTAGTACATTTTTTGAGGTCCATGTGTAACATATCAATTTGGTCCGCTTTAGATGTGCTATCAGATAAAATTCACAGAATTGCGATGTCAATTTTTCTTATTGAGTTACAGAGTTGTAAACTTGATAGTTTCGTTTTCTGAAAATTTGCAATTTTTGTCAATTTTCTATAAAAAATTGACGACCTAACTCAAAATTTCGAAACCAACAGTCACTAGATTTTAAGTTTTTCTTTTAAATGCAGCAAACCCAGTCAAATATGGTGCAGTGGTTGCCGAGAAAAACGAATTCTCCTTTTACATGTATTTAGATAGGAGCACCCGAGCTAAAGCTTCCTCTTAATTTCTCGCCACTTTATCTTGGCTTGCATGACGACTTCTTGCAAAGATACTGGGAAAATTTCTTTTGTGGTTCGTAAAATATCCTTATTATATCCTTATTATAACCCTCCACAAAGCTTTAAGAACCATCTTGTACGTAGCGTGCAATAACATACACGATGAAAACTATACGGGTACAGTACCAGCTCTATGCACAGTATTTGTACTAAATATAAACAATGTTCCACCTTTGATTTGCCGATAACAGAGCAATTATCCGCTCTGTGTTACGCATGAAAACAAGAAAAAACGAGGACGCAGAGAACCTATAGAAACACGTTATCACCCTATGCTTCTAAGAATTCCGGTACAAATTGGGACGAATGTCATGATTATTATCACTGAATATTAAATTTGCGGACGAGGTTGGATCTCTCCCGGTGGTGACAGAACTTTGTAAACATTTTACGTAACGCCTACAAACTGGCAGAAACAAAGATTCAGCAAATTTTATTTCCATTTATTTTTACACTCTAATCAAATTTTCCCTTCACATCACGCCGAAGATACGCTACCTTCCCTTTAAATATGACTATCACGATCATCAGCATAATGGTCGTCATTATCATGAGGTTGGTCCTGCAAAGGCCTGTCCCTGCGCTCTCCAATTACCGCTGTCTTGCGCTAGCTCATTCCTTTAAGCATAAAGTGGTGGAAGGGACTTCTTATTTTAGATCACCATGGAAAAACGCATATAACGGATCTCGAGCACTTTCGTAGCATAAGCGCTTTCGCTATAACGCAAACATCGACACGCTTGGCCAAAGGACCAATACACTATCCTGTGTAACATGTCAAAAATACAGGTGCAAGTGTCCGTGAAACGCACCTCAAAAAAAAAATTCATGTATGTACTATTGGCTCACCTCCTTTATATAACCTTTCTTCTTTCTTTTGTTTAGTCACCTTGCCCCGGCTTTGCTATCCCGGCTAAAAAACCCATCGCTTCTCTTGGGGATCGTTATGTGTTTTAGATGTAAGTGATACGCGTAAAGAAGTATGAATCCTTCCATTCCGCCTTTCCTGGTATAAGCTCTCCAAGAAGTTATTAATCACATGGAGCTTTGGCCGACACGACGGTTAACGCAGTCTCGAGGAACACAGCTAAGAAACTAATTAGGGCAGGCGCATGAACACAGAGCATATTCTTGTACGACCATAGCGTACTAGGTTATTCAAGTAAGCCCCGCAATAACCCTATTGAAAATAGAAGGCGACTAAGGCTGGGAGCCACACATGCATAGCGTCGAGTGATGCGGCCCATCTGGTGAGAGTCACTCTAACGGTGATTGTACTGTCCTAAGTGAAAATTCTTGCCTTTTTAATGAATCACAGCCCGCGGACTATTCGAACTGCCCAGCTACAGTGAAAAAACGCATGTGTCAGAAATTATTGACATAAGGAGGTACTCTAGGAGAGAAGTTATTGCGATTGTGGCGAAGAGGGCTCGCAGGTACGCTGGCGTTACAGCACGTCAAGCTTCATTTCGCAGATAATTGGCGGCGCTGTCGAAATGGCAACGGCAACCGCAACAGAGTGGTCGCTAGTGAGCATTTCTTAATGTGTATCTCAAGTGATTTTTACCCAGATTGCACAGGTTCTACAGGTAAGACGCGTATTGAATCATGAAACCTCTATACTAACAACTAATAAAGAAGTTAGCTACGCAAATGAGGTCTTGCGCTTCCCTTAGAGGATAACCATCAGCCTTCTGAGTACTCATCGAATCCTGGGAGACAACACGCTCGCACGTTTCCACAGACATTGATGCCAATGCAGGGGTTCAACAAGGTAGGCGGTCGACAGTTATTCAAGCTTCATCTATCTCTCCCCAAATAGGTCCAAAACGTTTCCTCCATGTAAAATTTTCCACAAGAGGAAGTTGCAGAATGTGATTTCTACTACAACACTGTCCTCAAAGAGGATCATTCACGCTCTACAGTGGAACTGCAGCAGGATGCTTCCTGTTTTGCGTAGTGACATCGTTCTACCATTGAAATGCATCCTGATATATGATCCTAATACAAGAATTTTGGCTCGTCCCAGAAATAAGCTTCAGTAAAAATTTTTGTTTATTTCTATTAGATTGAGCTTCGAGAGGTGGTTGTTTACTCTAACCGATGTCCACCAGAATTCATTATAAGTCAAACACAGTAGGCAAATAGGGCCAGCGGCGTGGTTCAGAGCACCTACAATTGGTCGCACGTCGAACGTGTGCTCTTGAAGATGGTTGATCCACCGTGCGAATTAGTTGTTCGGGCGTTGCTTCAAAAGCGTCCAAGTGATTGCTGAATTGTTTGTGACAATTGTTAATTTGCATGCGACCAGAGGTCTAAACTAGTCGACACTTAAGACCACCACTAGACACCCGAGCTCGTTAGAGTGGTAATGACGCTCAGAGGCTCAGGTGCCGGCTATCGTAAGCGATGATGTGTTCCCTTTCATGTCAGTCGCGCTGGACGAGCACAGTTGCAAGACCCTGCTGCTTTGCGTCAGAATGGATCTCAGTTTCCCAACAAGTGGTCATTCCACCGAACACCTTTCTTACTTCCGCCTTTTCTTTTAGGATCTTCTAGGCTCTCCCATCCTCTCTTTATCTTTACCACGTGAAGGGGTTCATGGCCTTCACATATACACTTTTTCCCACATTGATGCTCCCTTATGTCGAGAATAAAAAAAAAAAACGCCCGAATACCTTTTTCCAACAGTGTCCCTACCATTTTGCAAAGAAAAAAGAAAGATGGTATTACAGCTGCGTCCGCTATATGTAAGAGAATAAGACAAGTTGCAGGAATAGAGTGCCAGCTGGCACATCTTTATATCCTGTGGGATAACATAACACTCGCGAAGAACTAGCAGAAATGCTTTAGTGAGCTAACCGTACCTTAAATTCCGCAAATTTTCAGCAGCAGATTAGACGAGGCAGTGAACCACAGCAGAGGAAAGGCCTCTTGCATATCCTTCTCGGACAGCTACAAGAAAAGGAGCTCCTCGTGCACAATTGGCAGTACCCATGTCTACTGAAGAATATTATGTTTCTATTCTTCATCAGGCGGTAACTACCAAGAGGAGAGGTATATATAGTACCAGCACAAGCAACAAAATGTTTCATGAATTAGTATTCTTCACAAATTGATCAATAATAAAACACCGTACAATATATGTTCCTCTCAATACATCAGTGATCTTACAGTTAGGAGTTCTCCCGCGGCTCTTGGGTAGGTAGTTTGCTGATCGTAGTGGGCAAGGGCGCCAACGAAGAGCTGGACTATGGTTCCATATAAAATAGCATTCATTTTAGCGGTACTATGGGTTCGCAGGTGTCTACAAACGAAATATTATTGTGTGCAAGAGGCTCCATGCGCCCTTTTATACACAGGTGCGACGCAGTACATGACTTATAAGTTCATTGGCTGCAACATGAATTTTCATAGACGTCATCAAATACCACACTTGGAAACAGCCTCCAACGGGGCTAGGTTTGCCCTTCTCGCTTGTCAGAACTCTGTTTTTGATATTCTGTTGTTTTTGATACCACAATGTTTTCTTTTGTATCCCTAACGTCTCTGGCACTATGCTGGATAATTAAAGTGAAGTTGTTAATGAAACTGGAAGCACTCAAGGCCGTTATATGCTACCTATCGCGGTTTTCTGTAAAAGGACCAGCAGAAGAAACAAACACGGGGCATTTACGTGCCGAAATTATGATATCAGGCAGGCCCCAATTATGGGGCCTGCCGTAGTGGGATATTTCGGATTAATTTTAACCGCTGGGAGTTCTCTAACGCGCACGCAATGCACGGTACATGGGCGCTTTTGAATTTCGCCCCATCGAAATGCAGCTGCCGCTTCCGTTATCTTATCCTGCGACCTCAGGCTTAGCAGTGCAATGCTAGAGCTACTTGGCAGCGCCGGCGGGTTCGAAATCTAGATGACTCACGAAGTTTGTATGATGAGATACGTGGGTAATTTTAGGGTTGGTTGGGGTATCGATATTGAAGCCTGTGGTATTTAAGGACTGAAAGAAATTGCTGGGCCACCATTTTCAGATGAGTTCATAGAATCGCATAAAACGTTTATCCACTTCAGTGGGGGGAAGAATAAGAAGCGCCGAGCAGTGCAGACGTGGAAGCATCGGCTCCGTGTCTTTTTCCATGCTCCGCTCGCCAATTTTGGGAGTGCAAGGAAAAGAAGCATACCACAGGATCCGCGAAGCGATGGCGAATCTACTGACACCAAGATTCGAAGTGGGGTTTGTTTCTTCACAATTTTACGGAACGTTTGCTGCTCCTTAGTGAGGAGTAGGGCCTTTGTTGGGCCTAGTAAGCCCACCTGACCGCAGCCATGGTGGGTATAAACATGGGAGATTAAGATTTTGCTGGAAATGAAGGAAACAATGATCAGGACGATTACGGCTGGCAAGTAGTGGCTGGCCGAAGATCACGAGCTAGCACAAAGGCTGTGGATGAGGAGAGCACATTGCCACGTAATCAGCGAGAGCATGGAGTCAAGGGAACCGCCGTTGGTGGAATGGTCAAGAATCAGATTATAAAAGCTTCGAGGATGCCTCAACTGCACGAGGAGCACAGAAAGATCATTATACAACCTCGACGAGGGCTCAATTTGAACGAGGTGAGCACCACCACGATTGGTACCGCAGTCATCGAGGCGTCCGGCCTAACGGAAGAGGAGTCCCGTGAAGATGTTGTCTGCCCGAACTTCACTCAAAATATCATCGCAGTCAGCACACCTAAGCCCGAACATGCTGCGAAGTACGTTAGAATCAAGTCATTCAAGATTATGGAAGCGGAATACGAGGCAAATGCATATGAAGCGGCACCACATGCCACATGCAAAGGCGTCATCCGAAGAGTGGACATCAGAGACTCGCAAGCTATGATAACAAGAAACATCGTGCATGACTTGAACCCGCTTGCGCTGGCTGCGAAGCGCATCAAGACGTCGGGATCAGTCATTGTACTTTTCGATGGGCTCAAAGTGCCCAATTTTGTCAGGTAGGGATGCGCACTAGTGAGATGCTACCTCTACAGGAAGCAATTCAACGTCTGCTTCACCTGCGGAAGGGACTGGCACCACTCTGATGTGTGTCCAACACATGACTTTGTTCAGTGCAGGGGATGCGAAACTCGCAACCCAGGAGATGAACATGTGTGTGTACCTAAGTGTAAATTTTGGGAAGGCGATCACGCTACCAGCAACATGTTTTGTAAGCAAAGATTTCAAACTCCTTACTTCGTCGAAGAGAGCGCAACAGGACTCGGTCGTCAACAAAAGTGCAGTCGGAAGCGCAACAGCTGGCGCCCAACTATTGCCCCGAGGACAGGGAGCACACACACTCCAGGAGTCGCACCAGATCCAGGCATCGTTCACTATCTAGGGAGGGAAGGCACTCCAAGTCAAGGGAAGCGCAGGTGCGCTTCGTGCAAAGGGACTTAACACCTGGAGAGAAGACGACGCCAGGAGCCACTTGGTCTGACAAAGAAAAAGGTATGGCGAGAATTGCTGGGGGCGCCTCGGCTGCTGTGGGTGATGACAATGATGTCAGAATAGAGCAATTAATTCAAGAAGTAACTTCTTTAAGAAAATCTAATGAAGAATTTACCAGGCAGGTAGCAGAGCTTCGTAAAGAAGAGCAGTCGAGCCCTGCTAGAGTAGAGATAGATAGACCTGTAAGCAAAGCCAGTAATCTAGCGGAATGGAGCTATCCTGCCCCCCAAAAGCGGGCGGTGAGTTCCGAGGATGAGTCATTCTCAGCCCTGAGTGAAATAAAAGATGCAATTATACCGATAAGAGAGACAGTGGAAACGACCAACCTTAAAGTGGACAAATTGTGGAAATGGGTGCTAACGGCGGAGAAAAGACTTGGGAAAATTGAGATGCGAGGGGATGATGACGATGAGTATCTGCCATCGGAGGTGGATAGTATAAAGTCCATTCCTGGGTTGTCGGGGGCCATCACAAAGAGGAAAGTAGCAGGTAATAGAAAGGCAGCCTCACCTAATAACAATGGACAGTAATCATGAATTTAACGTGTGGAAATGAAATTGTCGCGGGTTCCAACGCAAAAAAAGCACTGCGACAGGTGATCAGGTCATCTGAGGCCAGGCAAATGTAATTATGCTGCAGGAAACCTTGGCGGACGAAGTTATGCTTACTGGGTACAAAGTTATATGTAGAGACGAAGAAACGGGGAGTGGGCTGGCGACCCTCATTGCCAAAAAGTTGCCATACAATGAGCATGCTATTCATCTTAGACATTACAGGTTTGAATTTATTGTCATTGAGATAATACTTAAACGGAACAGAGTTAAGATGCAAAGCATTTTCTGTTTGAATATTTACGGCAGTCCTAACGACATGAGGCAGAGGTTTAGAGCACTCTTCAACAAGGTGCTTTCGGTTGCCAAAAACTCCCCGCACAATATTGGAGGGGACTTTAATGCTCCCTATCACACATGGGGATACACTTGGAACACAAAGAATGGAGATGAGCAATGGAGTCTTGCCATGCATCTGGGGTTATGCTTGATTACTGATCCGGCGTATCCCACCCGTTGTGGCACGTCCACAAGCAGGGACTCCACACCAGATCTTACTTTTGTAAACAATTCAAGAGGAGCCAATTGGGAAAATTCAAACATGGATCTCGAGAGCGATCACTATATCATACACATAACCATACCCATACCGAGACAGGAAACTAGAATCTTCAAATTCACTGATTGGGATCAGTTCAGAAAAATCAGGGTGAACAGAAGGAAAGTGAGGCCTCTAGATGCCGAGCAGGGTCCCCTTCAGGCGTGGGTCATCCAGCTCAGAGAGGACGTCAAAGAGGCCACTAAAGAAATCAGAACAGGTGAAAATATTGACGCTATGGGCCGCAGGCTGGCGCATCTGCTTCAGGCCAAACAGTCTATATTACAGAGATAGAAAACGCAGAGACTTAACAGAAGGCTAAGGAAAAAATAGCGCAATTAAACAGAGAAATTGATGATCACTTGAAGACTCTTGTGAAACAACAGTGGGATGCGATCTGTAATTCGGTTGAGGGTAGACTCAAACATGGAGGTAGCTGGAAACTCCTCAAGCACTTGCTCCATGAGAATTAAACAAGGACAAGCAAAAGAACAGCTATATCTAAGTTGGTTCATCAGGAAAGCCAAGATAAAACACAGAAGGATATCATGGATAGTCTCGCAGCCAAATATCTCCTACTTAAACAACCAAACGAAGAAGACGAGAGCACCGAATATACGGGAGGCATATGTGAGGAACTTGACCGGGTCCTCACTGAGAGTGAAATGAGGGCGGCTCTTCACAGTCTTAGTAGTAGATCGGCGGCTGGACGTGACGGAATAACTAACAAGATATTAAGAAATCTGGATGATGAATCGTTTTCTTATCTAACTGAACATTTCAATTAATGTTAGAAAAAACGGGCATACTCAAAGGAACGGAGGGTGGCCGATACTATCCTCATACCAAAGCCAGGAAAACAACTCACTATGGAAAACCTCCGTCCTATTTC
Source organism: Dermacentor albipictus (assembly GCF_038994185.2). Lineage (NCBI taxonomy): Eukaryota > Metazoa > Arthropoda > Arachnida > Ixodida > Ixodidae > Dermacentor > Dermacentor albipictus. Next base: position 76,274,610 of record NC_091825.1, on the reverse strand, counting down.
CTTAACGTCATGTCTAGGCAAAGCTATGGAACATGTCATTCCAAATCGACTCACTAAATACATTGAGCAGAACGACATCCTCCCATACAACTTGATCGGCTTTCGTCCCGGGCTGTCAACTCAGGATGCTATGCTGCTGATCAAACACCAACTTATACAGGCCAGCCCAGCGAATACGAAAGCTCTTTTGGGATTGGATGTGGAAAAAGCTTTTGACCGTATAAAGCATAAGGCAATACTTCGCGTCCTCTCGGATATGGGGTTAGGTAAGAGAGTTTTTAACATGATTAAGGACTTTCTTAGAAATCGAACTGCACAACTCATGCTGAGTGAACTTAAATGAGAAGCTAAGAATTTGGGAAATAGGGGCGCTCCACAAGGGGCTGTGCTCTCACTCATGCTATTTAATTAAGGAATGTGCAAAGTTGCAAGAAATCTGGAGAAAATTGAAGGTATACATTATGTAGTATATGCCGACGACATAACCATATGGAGTGCCAAGGACAGAATGTAGTTCAGACAGAGACCAGAGAACAGGAAAGTTTATATGTTGTAGAGAACACACTGAAAGACATGGGGTTGAAATGCTCGGTAGCCAAATCAGCGCTCTTGGTCTATAAACATCGCAGAAAAGCTCGCAAACCAAGAGGTTACATTCCGGAAGATGAGCCAAGGATGTGCTTATACACTCATGAAGGATCCGCAGTCAGTCTAGTTACAATACAATAAATCTCGACAAAACAGATGAAATCATTAGGTTACTAAGGAGAATTACCAATAGACACAGAGGCTTAGGAGAAGACAGCGCTTTGAGGCTAATACACGCCTTTGCTCTTTGTCACTTCACTTATGTGGCTGGATTATTCAAATGGAAGCAGGCATACCTTAACAAACTTAATGCGATGCTCAGGAAGCTCGGTAAAGTAGCCCTAGGGATACCCAGTAACACTGCAACTGACAAACTCATGAGTCTAGGGGTGCACAACACAATGGAAGAAATCGCAGAAGCCCAGCAGCAAGCGCAACACGAAAGATTGACAAAATCACGAGCTGGCAGGAACATATTGCAGGCAATAGGTGCAGAACTGAATACATCAAGGAGCCCAATAGAGGCTGAAGTAGAATTAAGGACTGACGTTAGGAACAAGATCAGAACCAACCCTCTCCCCAGAAGCATGCATCCAGAATATGATGTCGAAAGGAGAAAGGCAAGAGCTCAAGCACTCTTGCAGGAAATAGAACAGCAGAACCAATTGGCAGCTATAGTTGATGCAGCCTGGGTGAAAGGTAAACAAGCATATACGGCCATTGTCTAAAATTATCATGGGAAGTTGCAAGGTGCTATCACTAGTTTTACCAAGGACCCCATGGTGGCGGAAAAAGTGGCAATTGCTCGAGCCAGCAGGAGTAATAAGTGGGCCTGCGTTTACAGTGATTCGAAATCCGTTATAAAGTGTTTTGATAAAGGCTACGTAGCTGGTGTTGGAGCTAAACTTTTTGAAAACATTGGGATTATGAGAACTGAAATCCGATGGTTTCCTGCGCATATGGGAAAAGTGGACGACACTCGGATAAACCTCAATGAGGTTGCTCATGACTTTGCACGAGGACTTGCTAACCGTGACACTCACAACCGAGCCGCTCACCATCAAGCCAGGGAATCTCGATATTATTTAATAACATACAATGCCATTACCAAACACTACTATTTAGGACGCAGGCAATTCCCATTGCCACATTCAAAACTGAACAGGGCTCAGGCACTCTCACTGCACTTATTGCAAACAGGTACATATCCCACACCGTACACCATTAATAAAATATATCCAGAAGGGAGATTATGATGGATTGCAAGATTGCAATGGCATCATTGGAATCAGACATATGCTGGCGACAGCGACTCTCTCCAACCTCGTTGAAGAATGGACACAGTGGGAGAAAAGGATTCAAAGCCCGTTCTTTCAGGACCAACTAAGGGCCGTCCAGAGGGTCCATGATGTTGCTGAAAGGCTTGGCCTGACAGTGCCAACGTGGGAGTGGCCGCCTTGGCTTAAGAAGCCCAGCCTCCGGACCTCATTACAATAAATGTTTTCACACCTACACACACTTCAGTGGGAGGACCGCAAGTGGCTCGGATTTCATATATGGAGAAGTTAGCAGCTACTCTACGGATGGCCTGTAATAAAAGTATTAAATGTGAAAGTTTGATATTTCCCTTCAATATATATATTGAACGGTCGTCTTCCTCAAATTTTTATAAATTATACATGCATGTAATTGCTTTCTCCTGTCTCCTCACAAAAGTATGCGAGGCACTTTTTTGTATTTAGCTGAATTAAGTAGAATGCTGTGAGTCAGGCAAAATACACTTTTAAACTGTGCAGATAAACAAAGTGAATGTGTAGATAGGTGTTTATTCAGCTGTTCTAGACTGTCTTACCGCCGTTATTTAAAATATTTCTCCGACTCCTACAAATGCTGTTCAAAAGGCCGATTTCCAACTAGATGAACATGGGCGAAATGTGAATTAAGATGCCAGGCGAAATATTCAAATTCCTGCTGCATTAAGAAGAGTTACAAGTATTTAGTGAACCGTCATTCTTTTTTCTTTATGTTCATGTTTCATACGAGGTTTGCAGTTGATTTTCCCATTGTATTCCGTGAGCTAAACAAATCACCTTGTTTATATGAAGCGAAAATAAGGGCGGCATTATGGGTAATTCGTAGACAGCCTTCAATATTTGCATTAATTACACACTGCGGAATAAATACGTAATCAAGTGATCCATTGCATTAAGAGTGTGTTTTATGACCCGATAGATATTTAACCCGCTGCTCTGAGGCATCTGCAAATGCGAGTGCGACTAAATTTATTGAATGTGGGGAAACGCTAGGGCAAATTTGCGTGCGAAGTTAAAAGCCTGCGGCTTAAATGCAACTATAATTAGCAGCTTGTGAGGAAGCATTCGAAAGGTGTTATATGGCTTACTTAGGCTATGTCTCCCCTGGATCAAAGGGAACTTTACCTTACACTACGTCCACGTTTTACGGAAGCCAGTGTTACGTCATTGGTTAGGCATAGGCATAACCTGATGTTCTCGCTCTCATTAGGACCTGTAAAAGAAATAACGTATTGGAGCGCTACATAGCGCACATGTATGAGTCTCAGGATCAGTACAAAATTTAGCACGCAGCCATAACTACAAAAAGGACCCAGATAAATCTTAGAAAACTTAGGCGAATCGCTGTCAAAACTTATGCGAAGGTATATGCGTGTGGATTATTACATTGTCTGCAAATAAATTTTCAAGCGCACTCTAATGCTGCGTACTTTACCAAAGCACGCGAGAGAATTTTCATAACAAAAAAGTTATTTAGCAGCAATAGGGCCCATCTTATGTGCAAGGTGGCACCAAAACTTAATTTTATGGTTTATTACAACGCATTAGAAATAATTATACAGCAATTATATTTTGGTATTTTTATGGCTTATACAGCACTCCCGCGCCATGCTCAGTGAACAAAATGAGGCGCCTTGTTCATATTTGGTCAATGTAAGACTGGGCAATAAGTAATAAGTAGACAAAGTTCAATGGAGTGGCTTAATTGCGGCATTTGCAATAAATTAGATGTGGAGTCTTAATAGGAGCGTTAAAAGTGTTTTACGTGCAGCCAGAATCCGGTGCGTTTCGCTGACAGAACGGCAAATGGCGACAAAATCAAATTAATGAAAATTTAGGGGAACGTTATGGCAAATCTGTGTGGGAAGTTAAGTGCATGTGGAGTAAGTACAACTTTGTGACAAAAAATTCATAAGCAACTGCTCACGAGGCCCAACGGTCGTTATCAGCTGTTCTTCCCAATTTCTTGAGATAACATTATGCTAGAGTAAGTTCATGCTTTGCAACGGGGGTGTTAAAATTGGTGACCTAGGTACGGGCAATGTGTGAAAAGCTTTCGTGTTGTCGGCTTGATTTAAAGCATTGCAAAAATTACTCAAGCATTCATTTTTTTAATCTGATATGAGAACCATAGAAAATAATGACATAAAAGAAATAGTGTGTCGCGACAATTACCCATCCCTGCCTAAATATAGGAGATAAAGGCGATAAACGCACGCTGTTTGATTGAATCCGTTTGAACAACACTACCTAAAATTTGAGTTTTTGGTATTTTGGGGCGTCTTGTGGTCTGACACTCTGCGGTCTTTGATCAGTTTTTCTAGTAAAAATTATTACAGCGAATGCTTTAATGCAATATAATTTTTAGCTTGAGAAAATAAACAATGAACAAAAATTATTTTCTGTTTCGGTGATACCACCTTATTGGATATATTTCCACTACGTGACGCCAGATTTGGTTTCTTTGTTACAGAAAAGAAGCAGAACGATAGCACTTGCAGTAAGCACACAATGAGTAAACAATGAGCCAAATTGAAACACTGTTCACATTGATGAAACCAGATTCACTAGAACGCCCGTATATGCCACGTATTTCAATTATTTCTCATTTTCCCTATGGGATTGCATAGTCTCGCATGGCGATAGACAAAACTTGGCTGGGTGAATCGGTATCAGAAAACGTTGATAAAAAGGCCCGTCTGTTATTCCTAAACATATTTTGTTTCATGATTTTTCTGGTCTATCTTATCGAAGGTGTATATAAAAGACAATGACCGGTGCAAATATTGCGTTCTTGCAAATTAGTTCTTCGGTCAGGAGAACATACTTTGCAGCTAATAACGTACCACTAATCTCATTATTCAAATAACTGTTACATACGTTTTCTTTAGACCATTGGAGGCAGTTGGTTAATGGTAAATTTTGAGGCAGTCACATTTTAATTTTGGCTATATCTTTAAATCTTGAAAATAAAGTCTAATTCAACATCTAATTCAAACACTCAGTCCAAGCAATATTGCCACATGGTGTGGCGCAGCAAGGAACTGAAGAAGAGGAGAACGAGATTCGTGTCGGCATCGCGCGTCGCCGCTTGCGTTTTCGTAAAGTGCAACCGCCTGTATCGTCATTCAGCTTGCATACTCCAGCAGGATATACCCTACAATTCCATGGAGCTTGCTGGGTACGTTCAACTTATGCAGGAGACCCCACAGGCCAGCAAGGCCCTCGCCTCACAGTTGGAGTTGACTCCAGTTCACCGCACAAGCCGGCGATCCGAGGCCTCGCCCCAGAATTTGGAAACATCCAGGAAATAGTGATGACTGCGACCACTGCGACTTCTACGGAACGAGTGACACCGACTTACCTAACGCTGCTGAACCCCCAAGTGCCGACGGCTTTTCATGGCGAAACATTTGAAGCTGTGGAAGACTGGCTGGCGGAGTTCGAGTGCGTGGCTGCGTTTAACGAGTGGGACAACAACGCCAAACTCAGGAACGTCTACTTCAGCCCTCAGGATGGTGCTCGCACGTGGTTTATGAACCGCGAGAGTGCCCTGTCATCCTGGCCTGAGTTCCAGCGCAAGCTACTGGAGACCTACTCCAGCCCCGATCGCCGGGAAAAAGCAGAGCGGGACCTTCAGTCACGCGTTCAAAAGCCCAACGAGAGCGTCACGATGTAAGTGGAGGACATGGCGCGTCTCTTTCAGCGTGCCGAACCGAGCATGTCGGAAAAGAAGAAGGTGCGTCATCTGATGAGAGGCGTAAAGGAGCAGCTCTTTGGCTGTCTTGTTCGGAATACGCCCAAGACTGTTGCGGAGTTACGCACCGAAGCCACCGCAATGGATAAGACCCTTCAGCAACGGTCGAACTTGTACAACCGACAAGTAAATGCCGCCTGCACTCCGGATACGCCGTTAGGCTTCGGGCGCGACATCGCCTTGCTTTGCGAGCTGATTCGCTCAGTGGTTCCCGATGAGCTGCAGAAGCGCCACGGTACGTCACCACCTCCAGTCAGCTCCCTCGCCAGCGTCGTATGCAAGGAAGTACAGAAGTCACTACAGGCATCTCTTTCCAGCAGTGAAGCACCACCTCTGCCAAGCGAATCCCAGCGCAAGACTTACGCAGAAAGATTACTGAGCCCCGTCCAAGCTTTCGCACCTACTCATGTGGCGCCGCCAGCCGCGTTGCAATCGGCGCAAGCCGCTCCGACAACTCCGCTACCGTACTTCGACGATCGCCGAACACCCGTGAGGAAATCAGAGGCTTGGCGAGCACGCGATCGACGACCGCTGTGCTACCACTGCGGCGAAGCTGGTCATGTGTATCGGGAGTGCCCCTACCGACTACTCGGACTGCGGGGTTTTTCTATCGATTCAGCTCGGCCTAGGTTCAGCCAAAGGGCACACGACATCGCAGAATTCCTCGAACACCAGCGCAGGCCAGGACCATCGCAGCGGAAATCACGCTCACCCTCACCGCGGCGATATTTCCCGGCTCGCAATACCACCTCGAGGACGACGCAAGGGCGATCACCAAGTCCACGCCGGGAAAACTGACGTCAGTGACCTTCCGAAGAGGGGCGGCTGATGCTCGACGCGCTCAAGACCTCGTATCGTGCCGACCACAGAACAACGAAAACACGATGACGCCAGAACCAGTTTCCGCGAACAAGGGGCCCTATAACGTAAAACTATTCCAATGTGTTTTTATTCCTAATCCTGACGCGAAATATCCGTAACCGCCGACGCAAGCAACGGGGGGTCACCCGCCGGGTTCTCTGAACAGACCAATCAAACGCTCTCCTCGTTCATAGGAAGCAACTTTTGTTTGCTTGAAAAACGAATAACATTGCCTACACTGAGCGGCTTGCCTTACCTAATTGGCTCACAAGAGGCGAGGAGCACGCTCAAATGAAGAGGGGTTCGATAGGGCCGAGTCACTGCTCTGTAAATCGTTAACCGGATGAAGAGGGTGGTGCCGGCGTCTGCGATTGGTCCGCTTCCCCTTATTTACCTTGCGGGGGCTCGTCGACAATCACGGCGGCATGCAAAGGAAGCATAAGAATGACTCTAAAACGGATCCTCAACAAAGGAGAATTGGCAGAACGAGGTCGTAAACGGGGCAAAAGCGTTCGAAAATGTTACACGGCCACGTAGAAAGTTTTATTGCACCCAAACAAACCCATGCTCTTCGACAGGTGCGAGTAGCCAGTGCCTGAGAGATCGGCGGCAGCCATCTTTTATTCCTTTCGGAACGGGGCAGCCTGCGGCTATTAAGAAGAAAATTCAGTTTTGTTCGGCATATTATTGCATCTTTATCACGTACACGTCACTTTGACTCGGTGAGTTTTCGCGGTTTTGTGACGTCGCGTGAGAGCCAGATGAAGTGGGCGCAGCCCGAAAACTTCTGACGAATGTCTGAGGGCTAATGGCGAAGAGGCGTCGAATCAGAAATTACTCTATTTCTTTTGTTCGGTCAAAGCATGCATAATCCGTGTGTACACGTTGTATCAGACGGGGAGCTATCGCGATTTTCGTGACGTCGCGTGACAGACACGTGAAAGGGGGATGGTCCAAAAAGTTTTTGTCCAATCCCGGAAGGCTGATTGCAAAATTGGAATAGAATAGTTTGGAATAGTTTTACGTAATAGCGCCCAAGATTTCACTGGACATACCTGAGTTGATCAATGGCTGAAAAAATGAGTGCACTTGTAGATACCGGCGCCGATTACTTCATGCTCTGTGCAAATCTGGCGAACGTTCTGAAAAAAAGTTACCTTGCCCTAGAACGCGGCACCAGTTCGTACGGCAGGTGGCCACGTCGTCACACCGCTTGGCCTATGCACCGCCAGAGTAGAAATTCGCGGTGCTGCTTTTCTCGCCACTTGTCTTGTTCTACGCGAGTGTTCTCGCGATTTAATTCTTCGGATAGACTTTCTCTGGGTATATGGCACCATTATTGACCTCCGCGAGCGCTGCATCGCTTTCTTGACACAAAGGGCAACACAGACCGACGCCATTGGACGCAGATCCAAACTTCGCGTTTTGGACGAGAGCATCACGATACCACTGCGTGCGAGTGTTATGGTTCCGGTCAAGTCTGATGGGCTACAAGACAATGAAGCCATTGTAGAAGGCAACATTTCTATGTTGCTGGCACAAGGTATTTCTGTAGCGCGAAGCCTTGTGGAACTTCGTGATAGCCAGACAACGGTCCTCGTTACCAACTTTACTTTTGAGCACCAGCACATTTTTCGTGGCACTGCCATCGCCTACGCTGAACCATCAACGGACATCGTCGAGTGCTTTGCTTCTGAAGTGGACACAGACGACGGTTCGCTCAGAGACATCGATGTAAACTCCGAGCTTAAAGACGACCAAAAGAGCGCTCTGCAGGGACTCTTGAACGAATTCCGCGCGTGCTTCGCTCGGGCTACTAAGGTGGGTCAAAAGCCAATCACAAAGCACCGAATAACAACATCCGCCGACGCGCGTCCCATCAAACAGCCTTATTGTGTTTCGCCGAAAGAACGTGGGACAATTCAAGCCCAAGTCAAGGAAATACTAGATGATGGTGTCATTCAGACTTCGCATAGTCCGCGGTCCTCCCCGGTCGTTCTAGTCAAGAAAAAAAGACCGAACGCTTCATTTCTGTGTTGATTATCGACGCATCAACGATGTTACCAAGAAGGACGTGTACCCACTACCACGTATCGATGACTCTTTAGACAGGTTGCGGCGAGCTAAGTATTTTTCGTCTCTCGATCTAAAGAGTGGTTACTGGCAAATTGAGGTCGCAGAATGAGACCACGAAAAAACTGCTTTCGTCACTCCAGATGGCCTTTACGAATTCAGCGTACTTCCTTTCGGTCTCTGTTCAGCACCAGCAACTTTCCAGCGAATGATGGACACCGTTCTCGCTGGTCTAAAGTGGCAAAGCTACGTCGTCTACCTGGACGACATGGTTTTTTTTCAGTGACATTTGTTGATCACCTGAGACGACTGCGCCATGTTCTCGAAGCCATCGGATCGGCTAACCTCACCCTAAACCTCAGAAGTGTCATTTCGGCTACAAGGAGCTGATGTTTCTCGAACGCGTGGTCAGCGCGGAAGGCGTTAGCCCCGATCCCGCGAAAACTGCCGCTGTAGCCTCGTTTCCAACACCGCCCCCAAGATAGGTGTCCGACGTTTCCTGTTCCTTTGCGCAGACTACCGGCGTTTAACCGAAAATTTTTTAAGATGGTCGAGCCACTCACTCGCCTCACAAGGGACGTTGTATCATTCGTCCGTTCCTCAGAGCAAGAGACTGCTTTCACCGAGCTTCGACAGCGTCTGGTGTCAGCACCAGTTTTGGCCCACTTTGACGAGAAGGCGGACACAGAAGTTCATACATACGCCAGTAACGTTGGTCTTGGTGCGGTGCTTGTACAACGGCAGGAAGGTATTGAAAGAGTGATCGCCAATGTAAGTCGCAGACTTTCGCGCGCAGAGACCAACAACACCACCACGGAGAAAGAGTGTGTAGCCGTCGTATGGGTGCTGGCCAAATTTCAACCTTACCTTTACGGCCGCCTATTCAAAGTGGCAACTGATCATCACTCGTTATGCTGGCTTGCAAATCCCTGGGACCCTTCTGGACGACTGGCACGGTGGAGTCTACGTTTGAAGGAGTACGACGTGACCATCGTGCGCCAATCGGGCCGCATACACGAAAACGCTGACGCACTCTCGCGCGCCCCTATCGATACTTCCGACCACGACATTGAGGACGGTGGCGCTTTCCTTGGGGCCGTAATCGTTACTGATTTGTCCACACGGCAGCGCGCAGACGACGCACTACGACCTATATTCGAACATCTGGACGAACGAAACCCATTAATACCCCCGGCATATCGCTGGAGGATTGTCGTCTTTTTGTTTCCGACATGGCATCTTGTACAAGAAGAACTCCGCTGCCACCAACAAGACCTACCTTTTGGTCGTTCCAGCAGACCTCCGTGGCGAAGTTTTCTTCACCTGTCATGAAGCCTCCGTCTGGCCATTTGGGTTTTACGCGAACGCTTCATAGAGTGCCCAAATCTCACTACTGGCCGAAGCTTGCTGAGTGTGTTAAGCGGTACGTCCAAGCCTGCCGTGAATGCCAGCGCCGAAAGTCGCCAGCTCTGAAGCCTGCTGGATTGCTGAATCCGATTGATCCACCTGGCAAACCTTTCCACCAGGTCGGCATGGATCTTCTGGGCACGTTTCTATTGTCATCTGGCAACAAGTGGATAATCGTCGCCATGGAATATTTAACACGGTATGCAGAGACAAAGGCGCTGCCTCGAGGCACAACTCCCGAGGTTGCCCAGTTTTTCACACACAGCATTGTCCTACGGCATGGCGCCCCATCACACGTCATCACAGACCGAGGCAAAGCCTTTACGGCACAGCTCATTGAAGACGTTTTTTAAACTCAGCTGTACGACCCATCGAAGGATAACTGCCTATCATGCGCAGACAAATGGCTTGACCGAAAGACTGAACAAAACAATGACTGACATGCTGTCTATGTACGTAGACGTACAGCACAAGACCTGGGACGATATACTCCCTTACGTAACGTTTGCCTTTATTACTGCTACGCAAGAAACAATACGCTTCACGGCGTTTTACCTTGTTCACGCCCGTGAAGTGCAGACTATGTTAGAAGCAATGCTACCGCGCGACAACATCGGTCATCTCGACCTCGCCCAAGATGCCGAATTTTCGTGCGACGCGCGTAAGAAGCCCATCAGCTTGCCCGATCGCACATAAAGCAACAACAGAGCATCGATGCGCACCGTTACTATATGCGCCATTGACATATCGAGTTCTAACCTTGGGATCAAGTTTTGGTCTGAACTACCGTGCGCCGAAAAGGACTATCCGAGAAGCTTTTGAGTCGCTACTTCGTACCTTAAGAGTGTTGCAGCGAATAAGTGACGTGAATTACGAAGTACTTCCTGAGGGAAGCCAGCCTCCCCGACGTCGACAACCGCAATTTGAGATTGTGCACGTTGTTCGGTTGAAACCATACTATAGCCCCTAATATTCGACGTTTTCAGTCGCTTCGGTTAGTTTTTGCTGTTGCTCGTCCACAAGGGCCTTGTGAATATATCGCACACCATAGTGATTGTGACTATAGCCTGTGTGTTCGCCCTAGACCATCTGGGTGCTCTCAGGTCAAGCCTATGCATGCTTTCCTTCTTTCTTTTTTTTTGAAGAGGGGGTAATGCCACATTTTGTGGCGCAGCAACGGAATGAAGAAGAGGAGAACGAGGTTCATCTCGGCATCGCGCGTCGCCGCTTGTGTTTTCGTAAAGTGCAACCACCTGTATCTTCATTCAGCTTGTATACAACAGCAGGGTATACGCGACAATATAAAGATCCAGCACAATCCCCAGCTACGACAGGTGCAAACGGCCCGTGACAAATTTTTACACAAAAATTAAGCGATGGCATTGTCACGGCAAGTAGTGATGAGCAAGTCGACGCCAACGCTTTCAAGATAAAACATGCCGCATCGCAACTTGCCACGTCTGTCTACCTGATGGCAAGTTCGTGGCATGAGAACCTCAGACTCCGACTACTTGTGTTGTTTTGCCTTGCTTCTTTGGGCAGCACACATAGCGGTCTGTACGAACCTCTATAAAGCAATGCGCCCCTCGAAAGCAGGACACTTGGTGGGGGGTTGGCGTGTACCGCTTTTATAAGCGGGTGGGTGGCTAGCGGTGGCACTTGAAGCGCGCACCTGTCGCAGCCGAGCGAGGCGTCCCACTTACTGAGCTGCATTTCCGGGGCCACCTCTGCTAAGCTCATGGCCCACTCAATAAGTATATTGCCCCGAGTGAGCGTTAAATGTCGTACAAGGTACTATTTTCAACATCTTTTAAAAAGGGGAGCGCCTTAAAATGCGATTGGCTCCAAACTTATTACCTATACATCTACCTCCAAACCCTTAATAGATAGTTGATCCCTCAATTTTCAGTAATCTTGTGGAACTCATGCAACTGGCGATGATGTATTTTCATATAACGTATGGACAAATCGACGATACCTTATTTGCCAAAATGTACCGTTTGCGACGCTCGTAGCCTTTTAGAAAAACATAAAAAAGTTTTGTAATGTTGCAGTCGGCAATCATTGTATAGCAATAATATACTATAGTAATACAGTATTAGATCAAATACAACTTTGGCTTATGAAATCTCTGTGCCACATTTTTAGATTACGTCCTTCAGCAACATATAAGTACTGTTGCCTTGCTTGATTGAAAGCATTGTTTTGCCTGACAGAGCTGAAAAATGCATGTAAATTGCTTAGTACTTTCATATTTTGAGACTAGCCCTCCCACGAACTGGAGTCCCGTCTTTATCACTGTGCGCTAAATGAGATTTGTTCTATTATTCATTCGAGCGTCCCTATAAAATATTTGTTACCCAGTGACTACAAATATCTGCTGCAACAAACGAATTGTTTTTGCAGGATTGTCACGGGGAAAGCAAAAGAATATGACGTTACCAGCAAAGCTAAACGATTTAGATAAATGCTAGTGAAACGCAGGCGCTCGGAGCGCTAGTCATTGCGTTGTGTTGATCGCAGCGGGGTATGAGGTTTTTTAGTCAGAAATGCAAGCTGTGACGTCATAGGTTGTTTACTTGAAATCTGCGCCCACAGCTGGACATGAGCAACCAATGAACTGGAAAACAGAAGAAAAAATGCATCATTCGCCCAGGAGTTCGAAAAGCTGTAGGTAACAATATCGCTGCATTGAGTGAGGCACACACGTTGCCACTCGCACTCGTAATTATGTTACGCAGAGGCAATGAATTGAAGCTTTCTTAAAAGATAGATTGTCACTGCATTTAGCCATTTACCTTCTGTTGACGAGTATAGTCGTCATTAATTTCTTACCGATGTAACCAATGGCGATTATAGTTCTCATTAGCAAACATTTGTCACCTATTGAACCTATTGCGCGTTCTATTGCATCTATTTGCGATTCCTGACAGTAGGGGGGCACACTTGTCCTTGTTGCTCCATTTGCGTCTCGTCTTTTATCATATTGCCGCATCTGAAACCCCCGCGCAACGCATGGCTGCGTTCCCGAAACGAGGCATTGAAAGCGCACGTAAAATAAATTATTTTGACGCCTCCACATAGGACCACAACTCTGTAGAGTTTTTCTCAAAAGCGGAAAATGACCTGTTCTGATCTGATGAGTCTGATGACGAATATTGTATGGATGGCCCGGAGGTCCTCGCGGCTGCCTGTGAGTATACCATATGAAGGTTTCCTGCTAACTGCTTGCGAAGCTGCGCCAAGTAGCCGCTGTTCATATGCATGCTTTTACAATGTTTAGGTTATTTTTTTCTTCGTATTCTGTTTTTTTTTTCATAGTACATCTAGCCCTGCGAAACGCCTTCTTGCAAGACACTAGGGCCATCCATTGAAGCCTTCTTTAGCCTATCTTTTTTATGCAATTTGTAAAAATATTTGTAAAATAAAGGAACCCCTTTGAACTAAAATAATATTGCCATTTGATTCAGAGAAGAAAACTCCATAAACTGGCAAATTTGGTACATTTTTCTACTGTTTTCGTGGCAGGGTAAAGGTTAAAATACTTATCGGGTTGGACGTGTCAGAACCACGACCTGATTATGAGGCAAGTTGCAGGGGTCTTCAGAAAGATAGACCACCTGAGGTTCTTTAACGTGCACCTAAATCCAAGTAAACGGGTGTTTTCGCATTTCGCCCCCATCGAAGAGCAGCCGCCGTGGGTGGGGTTTGATACGGGAACCTCGTTCTTAGCAGCCCAACGCCATAGCCACTAAGCAACCACTGCGGTTGCCATTTTTTTGCAGATTTTGTCAATTACGCCAAGCGTTTCAATTTATATAAAATGCAGTTTACTAGACATAGCCGTAACACTTCATCAGTGTCTCCTAAGCATTTTTCTATACAATGATCATCAGTACCGTTGAACTTATCGCATATAGCGGATGCCAAATTATAGCGTGGCTTGATACTTATCCAACACCATTACACAGAGAGATACTTTTAGCATCCTTACAGGATACGTCATGATTCCGCACATGGTTCCCTCACAAGCAAGAACTTGTTTATTTCCTTCACAGCCAGACTCATAAGATTACATTCAATGCGTGTACGATGAAAGCCAGCAATAGATAGAGAGATACGCGCAAATAAAGAAGAGAAATAAATACGCGCAATTAAAGAACATTACAACCCCCCGGACAATTTTCGAAATTTAGTGTTTTGGAGGCATACAACAAATTTGTTATTTTAGCATACGCCAAAGAGGGTGAAAGCGAAAGCCTGCGGGCTTAAGAGACATTCATTAGGTTCCTTGACATTCTCAGTAGAATCGGTTCTTACTTTTTATTATTTGTTTTCTCCCACCAAAGGTTGGGAACTCGAGTGTCATAATTGGCGCTACCTTAATCACCTGTGACTTCATTAACTTCGCCCTAATGAACACCACCAATGGTCTTGCGTTCGAGTACCTAAATTAACTGTACATTAATCGTCGACAAGTCATGGGTTGGAGTGCGAGAATTACCTATATCTTAATTACCTTTACCTTTTTTTTGACATAATGACATGTCGTCGGAGCTAGACATGGAAGAGGGTGATGACTAACGCGCGAACAGTGACATGAGCACGCGTCTGCACGAGGCGAGCTCACATCACTTTCTGTACCGCACGCCGCGCTTAGCAAACGATCGGGAGTATGAGCCACTTAAGGCTTTCTCCTTAAAAAAGGAGTTGCTTTATTTTCACTTCGGGAATCGCATTGTATACCACTTGACAAAGGGGAGAAAAGGGTTTACTCCTATCGGCGAAGATGGCCAACATTAAGATTTTCCATCTGGAAAAAAAAACTATCTCAAGTAATATAGAGGAGCAAGGAACATAAATTACAACTACAAGACCGCAATGACAGTTACATATAGGTATTGATTTACTACTTCTTGAAGACTGTTCGCAGTTTTTGTAATAGATAAGCATAATTTTAAGACGGGCGTATCCGTGCTGTTTTCCTGACAAACACTTAGCTATTGTCATTGCCCTTTGTCTACGTGGAAGACGGGTCCTCTTGGTGATTCGTTGTACGTCCCCGTTGCCATCAAACATCAGCATTCGACTCGGCCCAAGGAAGCAGACGTCATGTTCAGCAGACGTCATACATTCCAACCTCACGACATTAAGAAAGGTCTTGCAAGGCCAGGTTTTCTTGACGAGCATGGATACGTGGCCTAAATAGAAAAAAATACAACAAAATACAATAGACAAGTACAAGCAACCGTCCCTATAGGTCCGTTCAAAAATATAACCTTGTGAAGCCACCAAAACAATATGGAACTCAATAGGGAGATATCTGCGACAAAGAGGAAAACGGTGATGGTTCTTTGCTTTCTAGGAGGGCGTTCCGCCAGCTTGGCGTAGGGGAACATTCTCTGTGGTGACGGTAGATGTGACTGTTGGTCATGATTGGAGTTGCCATACTTCTTTACCTATTTGGTATATAAGAGGGCAATATACACAAGTGTAAAAGGATGGACAGTTCGGCGAGTTCGTACGCTAATATATTATTGGTTTGCAGCGCTAAGGGACACAGACGAGTACTAGAAAACAGGATGAGCGCGAACTCTCAACTACATACTTATTTAAATGCTCAACACAGATACAAGTAATTGCAAAAATCATAGCAGACAAGCATGACACGCTCTAAATACTATAAGTTTAGCGATAAACATATCAGAATGTCAGGAAGCGATAAAAATAAGCAAGAAAATGTGCTATTTGACATTGACGCACGAGGTGAGAATATATTGAAATACCATGACGAATTGACGTCCGCTCCACCACAGCCACTGCTCACGCTGGCGAGGAAATGAAATAGCAAAATGTGCCGATCATGGAGACAGATTTTGTCACATATTGCCGTAGCAACCGATATTTCAGAATGACGACGACACCTTTTAAATAGAGGTATCTTCGGGAATACAGCTGTATCGTTACATTGCTTGAATTGTAATCATATTAAGCTCAATACAGATAGATGAATACAGTCAAATGAGTGCTGCCTGATTTTTTACGCTTTATGATACTGGAACACTCTGGTCAAGGTTGTTACAAGGTAATTAGGGCTGCGCGTTTCTACAGAAGATACTGCTCAGATGAGAAACCGACGGCCCGCCCTTAAATGTGGGTGGCCCATTAAGTTCGATAGCAGTGTGGCTTGTCCACTAGAGGTAGCGCAGTATCGGTGTTGGGATTTTCAAGAAGCGAGATGGTGCAAAGTAAGATAAAAATTGCAATGAGCTCGACAGATATTCACATTGCAATGGCATTGTAGAGATGGGAATATATTTGTATGATCGGAGACTTGTTGCGACAAAATGCACTTGACTGTCTTTCGTTTTAAAGGTATCCTTCGTAGAATAGGTAAAAAGAGAACCAATGAAAAGGAAATTGAGTACCTCTGGTAAAATGTTTCAAGAGCAGAAGACACGCCTAAAGGTAGAGTCATTGTTGTTTGCTGTGCGAATTAGGGATATTTTGTTGGTTAACAAATATATGTAAATTTTCAATAGGAGTCATTTATACGTCCATTTCCTTTGCCTCGTGGGTCATTTTATTGCGATAACCAGCATATGAACACTCCAATGATCTTTCGACGCGTTGCATTGAAGTTTCTCATAAATTAAGGTAGATGTATGCGATATAGTAATACATGCCATATATGCAACGTAGATGCTTTTCAATTGAAACAGCTAATGTAGTGGTAAACTAGCAAGTTGCTTTAGCACTTGCTTTCCAAGGTGGCCCGTTAGCATGGGGAAATTACGAGGACTGTGTGGCGCTGACGCCGTTACCATGAAATGACAAAAAAAGAAGTGTCTGATGAAACTACAGATATATAACAATGACGGCATAACGACAATGATGTATATTCCTAATTATGACGATGACACAGCCATAACAACGTGACGCAACATGAGGACAATGGGATGACAACTGTATGACGATGAGGATGTGACGACAATGGTATGAACTCAACAGGATGAAGACGCATAAATGAGGCTGATGGTAAAACCAAGACACTATTTCTACGATGGTCTGACAACGGATGCATGGCAGCGGTAATGTGATGATGACTGGAGGATCATGATAGCATGAAAACAGTGGCATAATTCAAAATGGACGGTCACAGCATAATCACGATCCAATGACGGACAAGATATGAAGTCCATGGATTGATGAACGCAATATATCAACGACGACATGACGACGATGGTATGGCGAAAATTTGAAGATGATACTAAAGCGATGACGATGGCGAAATCACAGTGTGAGACATGACGCATGGCGACAACGGTATAACAACAACGGCATGACGAGAGTCGGATGCCGAAATTAAGACAATTGAATGACCGTGACGCATCCCGACGATAGTATGGCAACGAAGAAATCACTATGACTGTATGACGATGATACAGTTACGATAATGGCATGACGATTTCATGAAGGCAATGCGACGAGTTAATGATGGCAATGACGCTGCTGTAATGAGGGCATTACGTAACCTGTATGACGATGATGGCGCGAAGGGGACAGCAGGGCGGGAGTTCAGTGACAAAGCGGGGCTGACGATGATGGCACGACCACTACAGTAATAGGACGACGGTCTCACAGTCGAGGCATGGTAGCGACTGTCTGACAATGAAGGTATGACAAGGGGTGCATAAGCCAGATATTATGACCAAAGTGGGTTTACAATGGAATGGCCAATAAAGATTGACGTTAATCGGATGAAGGCAGTAGGAAAACATATGCATAGCGCGTTCGTATGGTGATATTAAAGTAACGAAAATGATTATATGGCAGCCTGACGAGGACGGAATGACGACGACTGTTTGAGGACGATGGCGTGATAATGACGGTATGACAAAAGTCGGATGACAAAGCTTGAGGGACAACTATGCAGCAACTAGGACTGCACCACGACTTCGGCCTTGTGGTCCAAGCTATTACACAACTTGGACAATTAGGTCAGAGTAGAAGCCATAATAACTGCAAAACGAGAGTAAGATCACGAAACTGGATTGAAAATAGTAGGACGGCCACGACGGCATTAGAATAAGGAGCACATACGTAGTGGCCCAAGACCATGCACAGCTTGGATGGATCGATGTATGGATGGATGGATGGATGGATGGATGCATAGATAGATAGATAGATTAGATAGATAGATAGATAGATAGATAGATAGATAGATAGATAGATAGATAGATAGATAGATAGATAGATAGATAGATAGATAGATAGATAGATAGATAGATAGATAGATAGATAGATAGATAGATAGATAGATAGATAGATAGATAGATAGATAGATAGATAGATAGATAGATAGATAGATAGATAGATAGATAGATAGATAGATAGATAGATAGATAGATAGATAGATAGATAGATAGATAGATAGATAGATGGATAGATAGATAGATATGGGTTGCCGAACCAGCGCACTTCACAAGCGCAGCTGACCTCGCTGGCTTCTGCGGCGTGTATGGCGTATGAGGCATGCATTTGGCACGTCCGGCCGTTAGCTTGTTACTAGGTGACACCCAAGAAATATCACAAGGTATGAGCTCATTTACATGCGAAACTTTTCACGTTTAGCGGAGAAGAATAAAAATTAATCAAAATGTGTTAGCTTCATTTCACATTCTTATTTTCCAAGGGTCTCGGTAGTTAATGGATGGTATTATTACCAGTGTAACTTATTTCCGGTTGCCACTTTTCATCGAGGGTCCCATCTTGTTGAATTTCTTTCTTTGTGGGTGAAACGTCAGGTCTCGCCTTTCGAGCAACCGAAGCTACGAGTAGAACACACCAGGACTGCGAATTATTCAATCGTATACAACACTGTCGATATGTGCACAATTGAAAGTACCGGGAATGTTATGTAGATTTCCAAGAAAGAACGCCACTGATTTCAATGGTGACACATCCTTCACTTCATTTTTTTACATTCGAGTTTACAAGTTATTCTGTTGTAATTTTCGGAAAGAGAACTGCCGCTCTTCTGTCGTAGTCTCATTCTGCACAGATAACTTCATGATTTGTTCCCTTGGATTCCAAAGTACATTGTTGAGTAGACCAGGCGTGTCCACTTTGATTGTTCGAGGGTAACTTATGTGAATTTGGTGTGAGCCCTATGTCCTTCGGTTTGTGGTGTGTTTGCTAATTACAAGCAAGTATTTCAGTTCGTAGGGCTAGGGCTCAAAAATCTTGTTGATGTAAACACGTGATCTAATGTGATCTAACACGTGATCTAATAGGAGGAATAGCTTTTGTTATAAGCAACGAAGCATATTTTTACAGGGATAATAAGAGGAGTCATAAAAAGCAATTTATATACTGTGCCTGTTGATGACGCCTTTGTATGTTATTTGTATTTGTATAATGCATGCGGCAGTGCGCCAGCCGAAACATTTGGAAGTAAACTTGGTGGTTCCTACGAGTGACCACTGCCTTTGAATTCCTAATGGTGTAACTATAGTGTGCATAGTATATATATATATATATATATATATATATATATATATATATATATATATATATATGGGTGTCCCAACTAACTTAAGCCAGCGTTTAAAAATCCGCTTCGCGTAACATTTTGGTGGAGGTTCAACGTTCCCCGTCCTCGCCACGGAGCTCCGCCACGGAGCCATGGCTTCCGATGGAACCACCTTGTCGCCACCCACACCTACGGCGCCAAGCACAACGTACGTTACGGTTCCTAGTCTCCGGGGCACTGAAACATTCTCCGCCCGAAATGACGTTGACGTGGACGACTGGCTCAGCATGTATGAGCATATTAGCCAAAGCCACCACTGGGACCCTACCATCATGCTTGCCATTGTGATCTTTTATATGGACGGGACACCGCGTGTTTCGTTTTGCACCCATGACATCGATGTCTCCAGCTGGGACATTTCCTAAGAGCGGCTTCGCGACCTATTTGGCAACCCGTCAAGCGGCCAACAGGCTGTGCGAAAAGAGCTTGCTACCCGTCTCCAGTCGTCGACCGAATCGTATATCTCCTACATACAGGAAATGCTCGTGCTTTTGCCAGAAAGTCGACAAACACATGACCGAGGTTGACAAGGTGGGCCATATCCTAAAAGGCATCACCGACGGCGCCTTCAACTTGCTCGACTATAACGACGTTTCTACCATCGACGCCATTGTCAAAGAATGCTGCACTTCGTGGTAGGCAAAAACCGCCGCATTGTCAACCTGTTTTCCCAGCTTCCAAACACCCCTGCCACTTCTTCTTGCTCCGTTCTTAATGTCACACGATCATTTCAAGAGAACGTCACACGTATCGTTCGCCGTATGATTGAAGGGGCGAGTCTGGACCCCCTTCATCCACGACCACCTGACGGTACCTTTTACCAAGCGGGCCCCATTATTGCCGTTATTCAAACAGTTTGCGGCAAAAAGTTGCACACTTTGGCATGCCTACCGCCTGTTCTGTCTCCCAACCTGCTTCGGCATCTATTCCCATGTCCAGAACCTGTGATGACCAGTATTTCCCTCCCAGAAAACACAATCCTGATGAATTGTGAACCCCAGACGGCAAACCGATCTGCTTCCACTGCCACTGCATTGGTGATGTATCCCGCCACTGCCGCACCACCTGGATGCCGCCATACTGGAGCTCATTCCCTGCTCCTCGCTCATACGCCGACGCTCGCCGTTATTCACCCCGCCGCTTTTCCAATAATGTATAGTCATATCATAAGAAGCCAACAAACACTGGCACCAAGGACAACATGGGGGATATTACGTGTGCTTAGTAAATTACATAATGAAACGATAAATTAATGGAAATAAAAGTGGATGAAAAAACAACTTGCCGCAGGTGGGAACCGAACCCACAACCTTCGAATTTCGGGCCCCTCGGTTAACCCCTTTCTTCTCGTTTGTATATTATATGCGTATATATATATATATGTGTGTGTGTGTGTATGTGTTTGTGTGTGTGCGTGTGTGCGTGCGTGCGTGTGTGTGTGTGCGTGTTTGTGTATGTGTCTGTGTGCGCGTGCAGCACCAACGTGAAAAATTTGTCGGAAAAAAGTATCGGTGCCGGTCATCATTCTCGCACCCAGCTTTTAGGGTCTTGATAAGGAACAGACTTGCGTGCATAATTACCTTCATATATTTACCTGCCTAGTTATGAACAGTCGCTTCCTAATGCACTGAGGTAGCTAATAGAACGTTGTCAACATTTCCTATCCAACCGGTGATGTTTTCAAATAAAAATATGTGAAAAATCCGCTAACAATTTTTTCACCTTTGTAAGGTCGCTCGACTTCAAACCGATCCGGAAAAACAGCGGCTATCACGTCAATCCG
Source organism: Dermacentor albipictus (assembly GCF_038994185.2). Classification (NCBI taxonomy): domain Eukaryota; kingdom Metazoa; phylum Arthropoda; class Arachnida; order Ixodida; family Ixodidae; genus Dermacentor; species Dermacentor albipictus. Next base: position 76,253,233 of record NC_091825.1, on the reverse strand, counting down.
GCCACCCACGTACACACGCCCTCTGCCCCCAGATTGTTTTTACTACCCCATGGAGAATGTGGTTCCTGGATTGCCGTGTTTACGTTCGTTGCTTTGGGCAGCAGCGTATGCACATTCGTCATCTACTAGTGACGCACTCATTCTGTTCCCTCATTCTATGCCGCTAACCTTTTGTACCGCGGGAACCTTTCGGCCCTCATCATTTGACCCAGCGCACCTGTGTAAACAGCTCGTCGTACACGTAGAAAATAACCGAATAAAGAAATAAATGTTCGCAGGCTTCATGGCTGCAAAGCGGCGCTATGCCGCTGGTGACGGCGAGAAGGTCACAGAAGGTTAAAGGCGCGAAGACGTCCATGAAATGGACGTCATAGGCGTTATATTTCCGAATAATATTTTGCTTTCAGCGAGGATTCAAGTTTCAAGTAATTGTTCGCGTGGCTCTCACAAGAACTTGCTTATAGAAAAACATTCTTCAGCTTAGTACAATGATAACTAGCGCCGAAATGATAAAATGCAAGAGACCACGGCATTACTTATTCGGGCAGAAAAAATCTAACTCTCGTGCCAAACCGCATAACTGCTCAAACTACTCCAATAGTATCAACTAAAAATCAGGTCACACAAATGACAGAGATAATGTGAATATGATCTGCATAACTCTCATAGGAACTCCACAGACCAAATTCATAGGTTTCTTTGTTTTGAAAAAAAAAATAGGTTTAAAATGTTCTGTCGGTGGCATGTAATAAAATATTACATTTCAGAACGCATTCTGAAGCATCACTTTAAGTTCTTGCAGCGCGCTATGTTGATGTAGCCCTTCCGAGTTTTGCAACGCGACCGTGAAATAACTGTTGGCCTGGTATTTTAACTTATACACCCGCAATAGTGCCGCTTTCAAACAGCCTGCGAACTTACTTCTATAAAGAATGAACGCAAATATTTGTATATATGTTAAGCGACTCTTACTTGTAGTGAAATGCTATATATCACATTCTTGCGTTTGCGCGTAAAGGAAAGTGGCGCCCGCATCTGCTGTCGCATACTTGGGCTAATCATTGTGGGAAGTCTTATAGTCTTGCGCTTCTTAATTTTAAAGCGGATCTTTCTTTCGAAGTTCCAGGCATGTTTTCTTACGTATCTTGTCCCTAATGCGCAACGCGTTTGTGCTCGAAGGTGGTGTCATATAGGAAGCATGCAGCGAAGAAGCAGTTTACGGTTTCAAGCATGAGCGCATGATACAATACTTACTAGAGATAACTGTGCCGCTAGTGTCTACGGTAGCGTCTAGCAGGGCCATTCAGCTAGCGTCGCAAAGGTGGTTAGTACATGAAATTTCAATAACCTTGTCCTTTTGTTCGGACCCAGAATACCTGGATCCGAGGAGGCTGCCATTGCAATCTGAACCTGGCAAAGTTTAACGCTAGAATGTTATCTAGTGTGGCGAGTCCAGCAGTGCTAGTGGATGAATTAGAGGGCAGTAAATGAGATATAATAGGACTCAGTGAAGTTAGGAGGACAAAAGAAGCATATATAGTGCCAAAAAGCGGACAGGTCCTGTGCTACCGGGGTTTAGCGGAGAGACGAGAAGTAGGAGTCGGATTCCTGATTCATAGGGATATAATATAGCATTAACGAGAGGGCGGCAGGTCTTGTTGTGAAACTTAATAAGAGGTACAAATTGAAGGCAGTACAGGTCTACACCCCTACATCCAGTCTCTATGACCAGGAAGCCGAAAGATCTTATGAAGACGTGGAATAAGCAGTGGGAAAGTCAAGACAGAATACACTCTCCTCATGGCGACTTAAATGCCCAGGTAGGCGAGAAGCAGAATGGAGACAAGTCCGTGGGGGCATGTGACATAGGCTCTAGGAATAGCAGGGGAGAGTTATTAGTAGAGTTTGCAGAACAGAATAATATGCGGATAATCAATGCACTTTTCCGGAAGCGGGATAGCCGAAAGTGGACGGGGAGGAGCCCGACTGGCGATGCTAGAAATGAAGTAGACTTTATACTCTGTGCTAACGCTGACATCATACAAGATGTGGACGTGCTCGAAAAAGTGCGCTGCAGTGACCATAGGATGGTAAGAACTCGAATAACCCTAGACTTGAGGAGGGAACGGAAGCAACTGGTACATAAGAAGCCGATCATGGAGTTAGCGGTAAAAGGGAAAATAGTGGAATTCCGGAGCAATCTACAGAACAGGTATTCGGCTTTACCTCAGGAAAAGAACCTTAGTGTTGATGAAATGAATGACAATTTTATAGGCATCATTAAGGAGTTTGCAATAGAAGTCGGTGGTAACTCCGTTTGACAGGGTACCAGTAAGCTATCGCAGGACACGAAAGATCTGATCAAGAAACACCGATGTATGAAAGCCTCTAACCCTACAGCTAGAATTGAACTCGCCGAACTTTTCAAGGTAATAAACAAGCCCAAGACAGCTGACATAAGGAAGTATAATATGTAGAGAATTGAACATGTTATCAGGAACGGAGGAAGCCTAAAAGTAGTGAAGAAGAAGCCAGGAATAGCCAAGACTCAGTTGTATACCTTAGGAGACAAAGCCGGCAATATCATTACTAATATGGATGAGAAAGTACAAGTGGCTGAGGAGTTCTATGCAGATTTATACAATACCAGTCGCCCCCAAGACAGTAATGGAAGAGAGAATAGTCTAGAGTGATTTGAAATCCCACAAGTAACGCCGGAAGAAGTAAAAAAAGCCTTGGGAGCAATCTAAAGAAAGAAGGCAGCTGGGGAGGATCAGGTAACTGCATATTTGTTGAAGGATGGTGGGCAGATTGTTCTAGAAAAACTGGCCACCCTGTATACGCAATGCTTCATGACCTCGAGTGTACCGGAACCTTGGAAGAGCGCTTTACATAATCCTCATCCATAAGAAAGGGGTGCCAATGTCTTGAAAAATGATTGACCGATCAGCTTACTGTCCGTTGCCTACAAAATATTTACTAAGGTAATCGCAAATAGAATCAGGAAATCCTTAGACTTCTGTCAACCAAAGGACCAGGCAGGATTCCGTAAAGGCTACTCAACAATAGACCATATTCACACTATCAATCAAGTGATAGTGAAATGTGCAGAATATAACCAGCCCTTATATATAGCTTTCATTGATTACGAGAAAGCGCTTGATTCAGTCGAAACCTCAGCAGTCGTGGAGGCATTACGGAATCAGGGTGTAGATGAGCCATATGTAAAAATACTGGAAGATATCTATAGCGGCTCCACAACCACCATTGTCCTCAATAAAGAAAGCAACAAAATTCCAATAAAGAAAGGAGTCAGGCAGGCAGATGCGATCTCTGAAACACTTTTCACAGCGTGTTTACACGAGGTATTCAGCGACCTGGATTGGGAGGAATTGAGGATAAGAGTTATTGAAGAATACCTTAGGAACTTGCGATTCGCTGATGATATTGCCTTGGTTAGTAACTCGGGATGCCAATTGCAGTGCAAGCTCTCTAAAGGCTCACTAAAGCTAAAGTAATCTTTAACAGTCTCTTAAGAGAACAGCAGTATACGATAGGCAGTGAGGTACTGGGAGTGGTAAGGGAATGCATCTACTTGGGGCAGGCAGTGACTGCGGATCCGCATCATGAGACTGAAATAATGAGAAGAATAAGAATGGGCTGGGGTGTGTTTGGCAAGCAGTCTCAGATCATGAACATCATGTTGCCATTATCCCGCCAAAGAAAAGTGTACAACAGATGTGCCTTACCAGTACTCACGTATGAAGCAGAAACCTGGAGGCTTACGAAAAGGGTTCATCGTAAACTGAGGACGACGCTGGAAGCTATGGAAACACGAATGATAGTTGTAACGTTAAGGGATAAAAAAAGACCAGATTGGGTCAGGGAACAAACGCGAGTTAATGACATCTTAGTTGAAATCAGGAAAAGGAAATGGGCATGGGCGGGTCATGAAATCAGGAGGGAAGATACCTGATGGTCATTATGGGTTAAGGACTAAATTCCAAGGGAAGGGAAGCGTAGCAGGGGCGACAGAAAGTTAGGTGGGCGGATGAGATTGATGAGATTTGCAGGGGCAACATGGCCGCGGTAGTTGGAGAAGTATGTGAGAGGCCTTTGCCGTGCAGTGGGCGTAACCAGGATCATGATGGTAAAGATGATGATGACATTTTGGTCTGAAAATACATTGTGACTTTTCTCATCAGTATGAGGTTATCAATACCTAAATATACATTAATAAGATTGTCCTATGGCAACATTCGAGCACAAGACCTCTGGCACACAAATCTGATATTGAGGCCATTAGGGCACGGGCGCATGCGTTGGCAAGCGGCATAGAAAACGCTTTCGGGCGCGAAAGCAACTAGCGTGTCATAACGCTTGGTGCGTTCAGATTCGCCCACTTCGACAGGCGTTGCCGCTGCAGTCATTGGCGACTATGGGCGTTCGCAGAGTAAGAAAGATGACCTTCGTTACTACAAATGTTTGCATCTCGAAAACTAGACTTCATATATCCGCACACACATGATTCATGGGCCAATACATTTGCTTTCGTATAAGCAAAATGAGTTGAGTATGCCTGTTCTTGTAGAAGAGAGCTTTCTTTGCGGACCATCCCGCAGTTTCTCGACCGTGGTTGCCGCCTTCTGCTGCGGCTGCTCGTGCTCTATCGCCAAATAACTCACGCTGGGCTACGGATGGCGGCGCCATCTTGGAGCAGTCGCCTACACTTCTTCACCCGCAGCAGTAAAAGTTATAGTGCGGACGCTTGCCTAGTCATACTGGTTGTTGTCCGCTGATAGAGAGGGCAAGGGGGTGGCCACCTGGAAGGCAGTGATGAGACGGGAGGAGGGGCACCGGAGCAGATGGCCTCGCATTGGGCATGTGCTACGCCGCGAAGCAACCGTGTGTACGGTCTCATCTCAGCCGGAAATGAGAAATAAAGCACCAGAAATAAGTGGCGAAAAAGCCAGCTTGCCTGTTAGAAACCATAATGCGCTGGTTGCATTCAAAGTTGCATTTTATTACAGTGCTCCCCGCTCATGGCATTATTAAGCTACAGGAGAAGGTGTTCGTGAACACTGCCACGCAAGCTTCGCTGTATATTAATTGCAACAGAGCGGGTTGGAACTACTGCATTCTTCTTAATTAAAATGTACCAACTCCATCTTGACCTGTGCTCGTTTGTGGCTAATGGTGTTCGTATGGAAATCATGATGTTTTTCAACACGGAGAAGTCATCGCAAATAGCTAGTTGGCGTTGCCACAATATAGATGTCCCGCTTTCACCCTCGCCGTCAATAGCATGCGATCCGACGAACATGCATTTGCAAGTGCCGGCACACCTGAAGAGTCGGTCACATCCCTTCACCCTTTAAACCTCGCGATGATGGATATCCCGTCCTTCTTCGACAAGATTGACGGCCTCCATTACGCCTTGTATGCAGACGACATCACCCTGTGGTTCCGCAAGTCAGTGATATCCAGAGAGCATGCACCTTACAAGCACAGGTGTCGACAGTAGATACTTACTTCCAAGACACTGGTCGTGGACTATCTCCACTCAAATCGGAACTACTCTTCTACCGCCTACGCCGCCAGCTCAAGCCTACTGGCTAATCGCGCCAGTATGAGGAAATACTCCTGTATACGCAAGACCTGCGGCTCCTGTATTCCCAAAGTTCCCAAGATCCGCAACCTCGGCATGCAAATAGCAGCCAACGGGTCAAACGCGGGAGCTCTCCCCAAGATTGAAGGTAACGTTACAGCAGCTACTGCCTTATCAAACGCATTACAAAGAAACACACTGGCATGAAGGAGAATAGCCTCATGGAACTCATACACAGCTTCGCAATCACTCACATTATTTATGTGGCTGCCTTCCACAACTGGAGTGTCACCGAAAGGGTGAAATTTAACACCCGTGTATTACAATACCACCCTTGGCCTATATACCTGGGTCCATCAGGACTGCTCGTCTACTACAGCCTGATGGATACAACACGCTTCAGGAAATCGTGGATGCGCACAGAGCCTCAAAACTCGAATGCATGTCCCTGACAGCCCCGGGTCAATACACCCTGCTGAAACTCGGCTTCTATTACCACGTCCAACACGACAAGAAACAGGCCATTCCTCCCGACATCAGCGATACGCTGATCATCGCTCCTATTATTCGAAACTTGCACCCCGAACATAACAAGGGCCGACACCAAGCCCGTGCCACGGCAGTGCTGCGCTCCTTTGGTGGGAGGAAGACTACGCGCTTTGCCGACGCGACAGAATACACGCAAGAACACCGGGTGACGGCGGTAGTCATACACGCTATCTCTCGTCTTGCGGACACCAGTAGTGTCAGCACAGAAGACTCACAAACAGCCGAAGAGATTGCGATTGCGCATCTGCTTACCGACCCCTCTGCGAGGTAGTTCTTAGCGTCTCGAAATCCGCAGCTCGCAACTACGTGAAGGGGCGGATTTGCTCCAAAGCTCTCCAGATCCTGAGGTAGTCGACAGCAGTTCGATAACACCGCGATCATGTAGTTGCTAGCGCATGTCGCCATCCCGACCGACGAGGGCGTCCCTAAACTTAACGAGGTAGCACACCGCTGTGCGCGGGAACTGAGCCGCTGCGCAGAGTCAGAGACTCCCCTCTTCGAATTGGGACCTCCTGGTGCGAAACACGCGAGGAAGCTTAGTCAAAAACATTATAACCAAACACTACCAATTAGGAAGGCCTGTACTGCCTCCACCTCACCCCAAATTGAAAAGTCTCCAGGAAGTCTTCTGGCGACAACTGCAAGACGGACACCTTCCTCTGTCCGCTGTGGTTGCGGCAAATTTTCCCCGCGCAATACCTGAGTGCTCTTTGCAAGTTATGTCAGGCTAGTAGAGCGACGCTCCCATACATGTTGTGTGAGCGTCCTGTTACAGCAGGTAAAATGGCAGTAGCTCCGGAGGCTCTTGCGCCGAAGTGGGCCGCCGCTCTGCGCGGCTCCAACCTCAAGACACAAGAGTGGGCAGTGCCGCTGGCCTGAAGAGTGGCAACGAGGTAAGCCCTTTAAGTTCCCTCATGGCAGACCTGAGCCCTCTTTCATAAATTTTGGCGAATTTTTCAATAAGGTTGTTCCGATCCAATAATCCATCCCATTTGTTGGCGAATCTCTGCAGGTGCCATTGTATGCAAGTGACCATTTGCCAAATAAACCTGCCACTCGCTTTCTGGCTGATTGCGTGTTGCCGGTACGTGTAACATTATTGTAATCGTAATCATCTCGAGCACTCGGTGACCATCTCAAAGCTGCAGATGTTCATACGATGTGTAGTACCCCCGCTTCTTGGCCGACTCCCTATGGGTGTACGTGCCATTTTGCGGTAGTCATCATCATTATAATCTACATGCGGACACAATTCCTGGCGGAACTTCCGTTGTGGTTATTTGCCATAGTACGAAAATCACGCTAATCAACATGCGGCCAGCATCGTAGAGAGCTAGATCATGTAGGTACGAGAGAGGTGTGCGTGCCGTTGCAACCTATTCTTTTTCTTTTTCTTTTTTGAGTTGGAGCATCAGGTTGCTGAGCTAGAGGGTGAGATTCGAGTACCGCCACCAGACGGAAATAATTTTTTATTGCAATAGGAATTATATAGATAATCCGGTCGAATTTAGACCATCGTCGCCGTGATGTTCGATATCAAGTTCAAGCGCACTAATGCTATCTTCGGCTGGTCGTTTCTGAGCACTCTAGAGCGCTCTCGCGAGCGGCGTTGTCTTCGACTGGTTGAAAGAGGGTGCGCGCCCTGCGTTCGGCTGGTTCTTCTCGATTGCTCTCCTCCATCTTGGAGCGCTCTGAGGCGCTCCGAGCCCTGGCGTCGGAGCAGTCATCGAGACTGAAACGTCGTCGCAGCGCCGCGTCACTGCCGTTGGCGACGGCACACCGTAACCTTGGCAACCTAGGCCACTGCATGCTGGCGTCTCGACGAACGTTCGTCCCTCCGGCACGTCCGCCGGTTTTTCCGGCAGCGCCGGGAGCTTTGGATAGGCGAAACATCGGACGTCGGCAGTAGTCACGTGGTTTCGCATCAGCAATTTCCTCCTCCGAGAGCGAGTCGCACGTTTGGCTTGCGCGCTTGTCCTCTACCTTTGAGCTCGGGAAACGACCGATCTACCCGACTCTGCTTCGGGGCATACAGGCGACCAGTCGAAGATACCATAAGATTGCGGCCGCTTGCTGTAGGTGTGAGTGAAAGCGTGCGAGGGTGAGCTGAGAAGGATGGTGGCTTGGATCTCGCTCGCGCAATGGATGAATGCGGGACGTGGCGTGGCGGATACGTGACGCGTCTTTTATTGCGCGTAAGGCAGCAGGAGGGGGAGGGGGAAGGGCGTTCTACTGTCTAAGTATGGCATGACTGCGTGGGCCTTAGTTTTAAATTTTTTTCCGCTTTATACAGGGTCTTAGCGCGACAAAGACTGATGGCATTGTGCGCGCGGTGTTTTCTCTGTTTAGTTCGCATTGGAGCGAGAGGCAGCATGAAGGTCGACTCACTCACTGCTGCTGCCGCTGTTCCTCTCGCGAGTAATTCGACAGTGAATATGCGCTGTAATCGACTGAGCTGTGTTCATACTTGCCTGTGCTAGGGATTACATCACAAATGTTCCTTAATAAGTAAGCGAGTGTGCACAAGTACTCACGGGTTATTAAACTACTATGCTCATGTCATGTAGCTGCCTAATTATTTTCTGTCGCAATCGATTTCTGACGTTTTGCGATAGTCCCACACTTCTTAATGTGAATGGGAATACACTGGACAAGTACCATACCAATATAAATATTCGGCCAATATTGCAGCGTGCTTGAAAGCAGGGCTTCCATTACGGTCAAGATGGGGCCACCATGGCTTTCTTCTAACATCAGGATATTTTTATGCATGGCAAGGAGAGCGAAGGGAGATATTGAAATGAAACTAATATTTGCGCATGTGTTAAAGGATACTGCTGATATACTGATCTTAAATACATTACTAACGAAAATATCGTTTTATGACATTTGAAGACAAAAATAGAAATGTGCTGGCGCAATAGTATGCTCCTAGCCACACACGTATTTGATGCCGCTATCGTAGGATAGGATAGGAATAAACTGTATTTGTCTAACGGCTATTGATGTTGGTGCCCGGGCTATCACAGGCTTCATTTTTTGAACGAGTTTGTGCACAATAGGTGCGGCACCCTCTGTAAACACACAGAGGCATTCGCGTCTGTTTTATGAAGCGACAATTACATGTGCTTGAGAAAAGTGCATGAGCGCACGCAATTGGGCATTAGCGTCTATATTTGCAAACAGCTCTTGTGACATCATTGATCGTAAAATCAAATTCCAGCAAATGTGGATGGTCCATATATTAAGCCTTCAACACATTGTGTATCATGTATGATGCACAAAGGTGAAATTCTTCTTCCAGAAAACATTCGAAAAGAAAGAAGATTGTGCATATTCATTATCTATATGCTTTCTCTAGCAAAGAAATGAAAATTGATTTTAACACTGGAAATTTAGCTTGAATTATATTCCTTTAAAAAGTATGCATGTGGGCGGGTCTTCACACAACGTGCAAGAAGTTCATAAATAAACGGCTTATTCCTACAATTTGTACCATTTAAATCCGCTCACCAAATATACCGGGGCTTTTTCTTTGCTCAATACGATGTTTCCTTTGTGAAATGCATTCGGGCGGCCCCGTTTGGCATGCATTGATTATGTATAAGACATACATTTACAGATTGTTTCTTGAAGGACAGTAAAGATAAGGTTTCTTGCGAAACGAAAAGTTGACAGAGAAATTTAATGTTTGCACGAGCTATACTTTCTTTAGCGCCTGCTGTGGTCCAGATACGCCGAGCTTACAAGGTGGCACTCGGAGTATTCGAGTGTACGAACAGCAACAAGCTCCTGAGCCTGGGCAAACACAATATCCTTGAGGAAATTGCAGAAGCGCAACGGACCGCCCAGATAGAGAGGCTCTCTGTGACCGAAGCCGGCCGGCGTATGCTGCAATTCTTTGGCTTCACGCCCGGGGCGAAAAAGGCGAGCAGCGACATTCCTGTCCCGGACGGGACCTGGTGCCGGATTCGGGTAGACCTCATCCCGAGAAGCGTGAACCCGGAGTTTAACAAGGAGAGAAGAGCGGTGAGGGCCAAGGACCCCATTCACTTTCCGGCCAAGGACGAGCACGCAAGGTTCGAGGATGCGGCACAATACCAGGGAGACAGCGCAGCGTTCGTAGCTACAGTCACCGAGGCGTCGTCCAGCGCCACGAGGGCAGCGGCGAGCTTACGGGTCCGAGAGGCGTGTTAGGTGGAGGAGGTGGCCATTGCCCTTGCCATTGCCGACCCCAGGTGTCAAACGGTGTTGTGCGATTCGCGAAGTCCAGTGCGGAATTATGCCATGGGCAACGTGTGTGGTGAGGCTGTGCGCGTTCTGTGCTCGGCTGACCTACAACGTGAGAATAGGTATGTTAAAATCAAGTGGGCCCCGGCACACGCGGGCAACGATGCGTCGGAGAAGCACGATAACCACAACGAGACGGCACACGTAGTGGCGCGAGCGCAAAGCAACCGTGCTGCTGCAAGCGACCGTCCAACGTGATGTAGTGCCAAGGACCGCATGGCGGCGTTCAACGAACTTACGCAGTTTTACCGCCTGGCTCGGGACTTTCCCACCCCCGCACCCGGGCCTGAGCCGAGCGGAGGTGGTGCTGCTCAGACAATTACAGACTGGTTCCTTACCCACCCCAGTGTTAATGAATCATCTGTACCCGAAAGTATATGTGAGTGATGTGTGCCGCGTGTGCCAGCGGGAGAGGGCCACCCTGACGCACATCCTATGGGATTGCACGAACAACCCGACGAGCCTTCCACAAATACAACGATTCCGCCGCGACTCGCGGCTGCGGCGGAATGCTACGACTACGAAAACCAAACCTGGGCCGTCCAGCAGGTCTCGGTGGCTCTTGAAATACAAAGGCCGAGTGAAACCGACGGAACGTTGCCCCTCAGGGCGACCGACCCCGGGAGTAACGCGCGCTGGAATTGAATAGAGACCACCCGGTGAGAAGACGGCAAGGCCCGCGTCGCGGTGCCATTCAGTCATGGTGTCGTTCTGCAGGCGACTAAATAAAGTTGTTTCTCTCTTTCTCTCTCTCCCTCTATGAAAACGAAAATGATAGGAGTATTTACGATGAAGATAGCGTGGAGCCTGCCATCTTCTAAGAGCTAAGGACAATGGAAGCAACATGCAACTCTCGGATGACGCAGACAGGTTTCTTTCGGCTTGCGTCAATCTTGCAGTGCCATGCAAAGGGGGGTGCATTTTGGGGTGTGCGAGTGGCGGTCTTTGAGACCTAATCGAATATGAATTCAATAGCGCGAAAGACGGATCGAATACAATAGAATGTCGAATGCTTTTCAAGTAGTTTTTTATAGAGAACAGCCGTTATCACAACTAGTATAGAACGTTGTTGGCATCCAACTATTGTTAAATTTAGCAAGCTTCTGTTATTACACAGTATGTTGTGAATCATTGTTTATTAAATTCACAGATAGATCATTCGGAGCAAATAGTAGTTCCTAAACATGCACAGAGTGCACAGGGCTCTTCCAGCAGTGCGAATGATCGCCTGTACAGCGTGTGAAGTATAACTGTCTAAGTGAGGTATCCTGCTCTACTACGCAAGTTCTCATGTTTTATGTGTATACTATAACCGCTATAATATGCTACACTATGAATTATGGGGCTTTACGTACCAAAACCAAGATTGGATAACGGGGCACGCCGTAGTGGGGGACTGCGGATTACTTATGACCACCTAGGGATCTTTAAGCCCCCAGTGCATGGGACACGTGCGTTTTAGCACTTTGCGCGAATCGCAATTTGGCCGCCGCAGACGGAATTTCATCCCACGACATCGTGCTTAGCAGCACGACGCCATAGCTGCTAAGCCACCGCGGCGGGTAATGCTATACGATACAGCACTACGCTTATTTGGGTGCACTCGACGTTTTGAACAATTAGAAAAGTATTCGAAAAATATTCGCACTTACGAATAGCGAATTTGATTCGAAGACCCAATAAATTAGGAAGCTATTCGACTCGCTATTCAAAGGCTCGGAATATTTGCACTCCGCTCAAAAGGTTAATAGAAAACGGAGGTCTAAAAGCGATCCCGCCTCGTTGTTAAAGGTATGATATGGCCAACAAGGAAAAACGTCATCAAACATGAATGAAACATGTACCAGCTGCCGCTGCAAGAAATACGCTTCGTATTTTAAGCAACGTGTAAAGTTTATTGGATGATACCGATATATTTTGCAAGCAATCTGCAATTCAAACGCATCTTTCAAAGGCAAAAAAAGTATGTCCGTAACTGCATGGTGTATCATAAAGGTTCGCGACAGTTTCCGCTCATAGATGTACAATCAAGCGTTCCTTTAGATATGAGGCTGGTTTCGGCATATAGGGCCTAAACAAAGGTTTGTCAAATTTGTTCACTAGAAAGTAACTAATTTGCAGTTAGGGGGTAACGAAACGTTTCAACGTGCTTAAAGCGCACGGAAAGCATTGGGAATTAGTCAAGCGCTTGAATTCACAAATGTGTTTGTTCGCACGGCTGTTTGCCCTATCTCATTGTCTTATTACATGACCACCATCACGACTTACTGGCGGGGTCATAAGAACCTGACCTTTAAATCAATTGTAGTATAAAAATGCTTTTGCGTGCGCGCGCGTGCGTGTGTGTGCGTGTGTGTGTGCGTGCGTGCGTGTGTGCGTGCGTGTGTGTGTGTGTGTGCGTGTGTGCGTGCGTGCGTGTATGTGTGTGTCTGTTTAAGCGAACAGTGCTTAAATTCTTTCTAATTACGCATACAACATACAAAACAGCATGTCGAAAAATGTCATCATCAATGGCGCATACCCCAGTAAGCAAGCAAAATGTGTAATGACTCATAGTCCCGTAAGTTTCATGGCTACTCACTTTGCGAGAATTAGCTGCGATGACACTACCTCTGTTGTTGTTGTAGGTGATTTCAATGTGTATGTGTCGGTATCGAAACGGGAGCGGTTTATGCCTTCAGTGTTGCAGACATATCCCTTGCGATGCCACACTGATCCGGCCCAACCGTCCATCCAGCGGTGTACGTGCACAGATTTGACATTCTCAAAGAATGTGATTGCAGTAGCGAGTGAAATAATGACAACCCTCAAGACAATAAATGAGCTTGTACTTTGTGTTCAAAATTATGTGTAACCTCTGAGTCATGTGCTGTACAGCTTCGCTGGTCAACCACCTTCACAGAGTGGAATGGCTCATGATTCTTTTTACTTTCTATCTGTCGTTCTTTCTTCGTTTCTTTCTTTCTTTCTTTGTTCTCTATTTCATTCGTTTGTTCCTTCTTTCTTTCTTTCCTTCGTTCTTTTTTCCTTTGGTTTCTTCGTTCATATTCAGCCACTGCATCTTTGCTTGCTTACGAGGCTATGAGCCATTCCTGATTATGTTGTTCTTTTTTCGGGAAGGAGCCATTGTTGCTGGTATTTTTTATACCATTCCTCTGCTTTTCTTGTATCACTCTTCTACTTTGTATCACTGGACTAGACGCCGCTTATTGGGGAGGGGGGGGAGGGGGGTATGAGCCATCGCTACGAGCCACTTGAGCCCCACGCCTTAATAAACCATGTGCCAATGTGGCCGTGCGGTTTGGGGCTTTTTCCACCTCGGGCACTAGGTCGGAACTCATGTTTCCCTTGACTGCATACGCATATAAACTATAATTCTAAAAAAATCCGGTATTTTTTTCTTTATGTGTTAACAATAGACAGTTAAAATATATTCCGCAAAGAACTCACCCCAATACGTCAGTACTTTTTGTTCTAACACACACGTGCGCGCTACTCTATTTGATACAATGTACTAAAAAAATTATGCATTGGTTTCCGCCCGGCAGCTGTTTTTATTCTTAATGACGCCAGGAAACCAACCCTGAAGCCACCAACGCTTATATAGTAATCGGGAGCGCGCACAATGTTCTCACACATCTTGTGTGACATACCGTAGCGCTGAAGTGTTTCTTGTATAGCGTAGGAGAGTCCGTCGTAAGAGCAGATGTGCCCTGTTGGGCACATGTGCTCAAGTTGATGAACTTGAATTGCGCCAAGAAAACCCGTCGAAGCAATCGCACTTGCTTTTTAAGAAGCCTACTGCACCATGAATATCCAGGCAGTTATTTTTTACTGGCGCCAAACTTCAACAGAGCAATATAAATCTTGCTGACATTATTGTCATTCGAGTGTTGAAATTGCTAGCCTCTAGATACGGAGTAAGTTGATTAGTTGTTTGCGTAATAAACGAAGATGCCATAATTAAATTGTCAATAATTGATCTTAGGCAGCTAACGGACATGATTAGCCAGTTCTCGACATTATCTAGCTGAGTGAATAATTATTAAAAATGCTTCTGTATTGCACAAATGTTTTTCAAGTACATCTTTGAAAGCATAACTGATGCTGAAAAAGAACGTTTATAAGGGTGACCTGACCGAGCCCAGTCTCTTGTTATAATGTGATCAATGACATCGCTCCGTGAGTACTGTACATTTCTTGCGGCCAGTCCGCTGTCCATGTTGTACATTCGTTTTTTTCGAAATCAAGCTTGAAATCAAGAATTGCCGCTGAAAACTTGCTTGGTCGAAGGAGGGATGTACGACGCAATGATGGTGCAGATTTAGCGCATCATCGCCCTCAAGAGGGAAGGGAGATAACGAACGCGAACCGCTAGCAGCTCCTCGCGGGACCGTGCCGATGGTGATAGTGCCGTCGAGACAAAATACAGGGCGGCAATACTGACTGCACAGGCGCTTTCACAGTGTAGCTGTGTACCTCTGGCCCGAAATGCATTTGTCGTGTCAGGGAGCAAAAATGACGGCTGATCCCGGAGGTTGCGGAGTATCGGACTGTCATGCGGTGGAGGTGAAGCAGGCTTCGAGTGCTCCACCACCACCACCACCACCACCACCACCACCACCACCACCACCACCACCACCACCACCACCACCACCACCACCACCACCACCACCACCAACAACAACAACAACAACAACAACAACAACAACAACAACAACAACAATAATAATAATAATAATAATAATAATAATAATGAAGGTGCACTTTTTCCCGTTGATGGGTATGCTGGAATCGCACATGGCCTCACGCGCAGAAGGCATTGCCATTGCAGAGGAAGAAATGTATGCATACTACCATACTTCCTTAACTCGTAAGAGGAGAGGAGCACCGACTGTGGGGTTGTGTGTGCTGTACAAACGAAATACGAAATTATTATATCCACTGTCTACATATATTCAGGCACACAAAACTGTGGTATTAATAAGTTCATGACCACGACTTTGCATTAGTTAGCCGCGATGACACTACCCTTGTGATCACCATTGGAGGCTTCAATGTGGGCATTTCAAAACCAGAAAAGGAATGGTCCACTGAGCTTGTGCAAGAATAATTTGGTTTGAAGTGGTAGACCAATCGAAGTAACTCAATTAAGTAAGAATGGTCGTGCATAGATTCTACTTTGGCCAAGACTCCGTCTAAGGCTGTGACCGGGCCAATCCGTATATACGACAGTAATCACAAGGCTATCGTCATTTCCATTACCAAATGGTTAAAATAAATACATGACCCTTTGTCTAATCCTGTCTGATGTGGTCAGCTTAACTGGTCATCCATCTTCACAGGGTGGAATGGCTCCTAATATATTTTTTTTTCTTTTTGCGTCGGCTTCGCTTTCAGAAAGCGATAATGGTATAAAGGCAGTGGTATTCAATCTTGTCTCTGTGGATATAAATAAGATTCAAGTAAACTCAATATCCGCGCCGTGCTTGCTTGGTGTCTGTGGTGTTGGCCTGCTAAGCACGAGGTCGTGGGATCAAATCCCGGCCACGGCGGCAGCATTTCGATGGGCATGGAATGCGAAAACACCCGTGTACATAGATGTAGGTGCAAGTTAAAGAGTCTTAATTATTCCGGAGTCTCCCATTACGATGAGCCTAATTATCAGATTGTGAGCTTGACACGTAAAAAGCCCATAAATTTAACTTCGATATTCCATTTGCCTGCGAGAATAGGTACAAGTAAGGAAATGCTAGCTTCTCACACACACCTATACACACAAACATATTTTCACCACACTCTCTCTCTCTCTCTCTCAAGCACACAGACGTAAAGATAACTGGCATCTTCACCTCCACGCACATTTACACGCGCCCACGCATGTATACACACAGAAAAATGTGCACACGCACGCACGTACACTGAAATGCACGCATACACAAATGCGCGTTTGCACACAGACGCATAAACGCGCACGTGCGCACGCCGATTCAAATACGGGGACTTAAGCGCGGGCGAACACACAAACTCAAGTACACGCGCATGCACGCTCAAGACGTGCACACGCATATACACTCCCTACCCCTCCCTGCCGCCTCTCAAGACACTACTTCGTGCAGAGTGAATCACACTTGCACTGCAATTACAGTTCCAACGCCAGCTCTAATAAGTCACCTTACGGTTTAAATGTCATGCTTCATGAAGTCAATAGGGCTATGTTTTTATCTATACTGACTACAAGAGTGTAGTTAGTGTAGGAAGTCGCCATTTTTTACTTGGCTTAGAATAGTTTAGCTCCACCTACCTACCTGTCCTGACGCTCCCGAGGAAGCTCCCAGCAGGCTCTGCTTCGCTGAGCACTATCAAGTCGACCCACAAGCCATGACCGGACTCCTGTTTATACATCTACACCTGTGCCTTATGGTGACTGTGTTGTGTCTCCTCTCGCGGAAGTCCTCCTTGTTCATCACGTTGCCCTTCAGCAAACCGTCGTCAGTATCGCCAACAACTCTACCAGCCTTCAGCTCGTCAACTTAGGAATTGGTGACCACGTCCTACCACAAGGCATCGTCTTAGGTACGCTGTGTTCTCCCAAGTTTGCCTGTTTTCAGCCTCGGCTGCTTATATTATGTCGTCTCCCGTTGACTCTTCTTTGCCGGCTGGTCTACCTCAGCTCACAAACGTTATTGCTCCCGAACTTCCGCCTCACCACGCCAACAAGCTGCTCTCCGCGTTCCCGACATTTCTCACCTGGGCGTCTCTTTCGGCTAGACCTCTCTCACGACACACCATGCTGAATTGGGTGACGCACGCCCTATTCACAGGCGACCATACCGTTGGTCCTTGCACGAACGAAAAGTCATTCAAACGGAGGTCGAGAAGATTCTCTCCCGATGAATTGTTGAGCCATCATCCATTCCTTGGGTGACCCTATCCTTCTAGTTAAAAAGGACGCTAGCTGGTGCTTCTGCGTAGATTACCTGCACTTCAACAAGATCACCAATAAAGACGTTTATCCCCTATCACGTGTTGATCACGCCCTCGACTGCCTCCATGGTGCAAAGTACTTTTCTTCCATCGACCTTGGTTCCGCTTACTGGCAGACTGCGTTGACGACATGGACCGAGAGAAAACCACCTTTATAACACCCGTTGGCCTATACAAGTTCAAATTTATATCATTCGGCTTATTTAATGCTCCATCTACCTTTGAATGCATGATGGGCACACTCCTTCATAACCTCAAGTGGTTCATCTGTATTTGTTACTTAGATTACGCCGTCGTTTTTGTTCCTACATTTGCCACGCACCCGGAGTGCCGCTCGCTCGTTCTTTCTGCTTTTCCCAATGCTGGCCTTCACCTTTATTCGTTTAAATGTCACTTCGGACAGCGCTAAATTACTATCCTCGGTGATATTGTTCATTCATCTGGTGTGCGCCCAGACCCGGGAAAAGCTCGTGCCGTACAGAAGTTTACCGTGCCAACATGTGCTAAATATTGTAGCGTTCCTAACTAGAACGGCAACAGAAATGACATCATCTAAGTGAGACGGGTGTCGTCCGCCATTTTATTCCCACTTCTTCCTTCTCACTTCTCCCCTAGCACCTTCCTTCGTCTTCTTTCATGCGTCCAGCGCAGACCGCTTCACTCTTCCGGATTTCTTTTAATTACACCTCCTGGGGTAATACTTGAATACGTTTCCAATAGCGGCGCACTCCGTTTGGCCCGAGGCTCCGGCGTACCAGACATTCTTCAATATTCCATGCTGGCATGCAGTCTTAATAACTTGAAATGGTCCGCAATATTTTGAATTTGAGGGCACAGCTCCTTTCCTTACAAGGACATAGTCTCCAGGCTGTATGTCCGGTATCTGGCTACTGTGCCTTTTATCAAAGTTTCGCTTCATGCGGCGCTTGTAGATCTCCTGTTCTTTGACAGTTTTCCTTACTTCCGCAAGTTCGAGGTTCTCTAGGAGACCTAGCTCACGATCTGCAGGAAGTATGGGCGCTGTACCTGAAGTTACAAAATGAGGGCTGCAGCCTAAACTCGTGGTGTATGATCTGTTGTGATGCTTCACAGCGGCCTCGAGACAGCACTTCCAGCCACCGGCAAAGTCTGGATACATCTTCAGATACTGTTTGATGTCTCGTATGGCACGTTCCGCTAGGCCGTTTGCTGCCGGGTGGTATGGAGAAGAATACTTTATCATGATGCCGTGCTCCTGGGCCCACTTTGATAATTTGGCACTCCGAAAAGCCGGCCCGTTGTCGCAGACGAGCGTCTTTGTGTGTTTAAAACACTCAGCTTTGAGGAGGTCTATTACGCTGTTTGCGTCTTCTTTGCCAGCTTTAGCCGCAATCGTCCGTGTGCACTCATCTATGGAGAGCAAGAAAGCTTGCGTTCGCTTGACTCCTTCCCCCTTCTTTTTGAGCTCCGCGAAGTCCAAATGAATTACTTCGAACGGGATGCTTGAATATTCAGGGTTTGTCATAACCTCTGTCGATTGCTTGAATTTAACTTTGTTCACCTGGCAGAGGTGGCATGTGCGGATGTAATGGCTGATGTCGTTTTTCATGCCCGGCCATGTGAATCTCATGAGCAATTTCTTATAAGTGCGCCAGAAGCCATCATGTCCACCCGATTCAGGGGTGTCGTGGTATAGATGAAGAATCCTTGGAATCATAGTTGGTGGTACGTGATACCTTCCATTGATAAACTGGAGCTCTTCTGTACCTTCCCATAGCTTAATATGATTGATTGTATCTGGATTATTGCTTGATTCCTGTACAAGTAATCTTGATAGTGCGTCAGCGTCAGTGAGGAGTGGGCCAGGACGGTGCGAAATTACGAAATCAAATTGTTGCAGATAGTTCACCCATCTAGCAATGCGGCCTCTTGGCTGGGCCATGCTCAGAAGTTGAGTCAATGCTTGATGGTCCGTGAAAAGTATGAATTTGGCACCTTCCAGGTAAGTACGAAAGTACTGCACAGCTTTTAAGACGGCCAGAGCTTCCTTTTCTGTGGTGCAGTAATTGATTTCGGCGGGTTTCAGGGTATAGCTGTAGTACCCCACGACGTAGTGTTTGGTTTGATCAGCTTGTTTGGATGGCTTCTGGTATAGAACTGCACCGGTAGCATAATGTGATGCGTCCGTGTTCAGCACGAAAGGCAAGGAAAAATCCGGTATTCGCAAGATGGGGTCCGACGATATTAGTTTTACAAGCTCACGATAGACAGCTTCGCACTTCTCGTCCCAATGAAAAGGCACGTCTTTCTGAGTTAAACGTGTGAGGCACCTTGTTCTCAGTGCGTAGTCTTTGATAAACGCCCGGAAGTGTCCTGCAAGGCCAAGAAAAACGCGCAGGGAGTGCACATCATAAGGCTTTACCAGCTTGGAGATTCTCTCTACCGATTCTTGCTTGGTGCTTTTAGTCTGTCCATCAAACACCCTGCCAAGAAATACTACGGTATCTTGAAAGAACGCACTTTTCTTGAAGTTGACTTTGAGTTGGGCAAGACTGAGGGCATGAAGAACTTTTGAAAGATGACTACGGTGTTCGTCCTTTGTCTTTGAGTAGATGATGATGTCGTCGATGTACACATTGCAAAATGTGCCCAGGTAAGGTTTCAGAATGTCCGTCATAATCTTCTGAAACCACGCAGGGGAGTTTTTCCAACCAAATGGTAGGCGGTTGTACTCAAACAAGTCAAATGGGGTTATGAACGCGGTGTACTTCTTCGTTTCTTCACTTAGTGGAATCTGCCAAAAGCCCTTGCAGAGATCTATTCGTGAAAACCAATGGCAACCACCGGTTTCGTCAATGATGTCGTCGATTCTCGGCATTGGATAAGGTATCAATTCAGTTTGACGATTGAGAGCCCGGTAGTCTGTGCAGAGGCGGAATGTCCCGTCTTCTTTAGGTGCAATAGTGATAGGAGAAGCAAATGGGGATACAGAAGGCCGGATGATACCTGCGTCTAACATTTCTTGCAACTCCTTTTTCAGCCACACCTTTTTATCTCTGGACATATTATAGGGGGTTCTACGAACCACTGTTTTATCTGCGAGCTCGAAAGGAACGACATGGGATTTCATTGCTGGAGGGTAGCTTCCTATGCATATAAGCTCTGGGTACTTAGTCTTGATGTCTTCGTGGTGAAAAATTAGCCTTGATACACTAGGTTCTTCACCAGGGTCTTCTGTTCTTATCGTGTCTTCGGCCATTACCTTGTCATCCCAATAGAGGTTCATCTTAAGTTTTTTCATGTCTGGACGGGACAAAAGAAAATCGTAGGTGACATTGGGAATGGCCAATACGTCACTGGTAATAGCATTTCCTTGAAATTCAATAGCCAGGGTTACCCATTCGCTATGCATGGTCACTGACCCATCGTAGGCTTGGACACGCAATGTTCTACCAGCGTGCAGACGACTGGCATCCACTCGAGTCTTGTTGATAATAGATACCGAAGCTCCACTGTCAACGAGAGCCTTCACTTCAATGCCATCTACCTTAATGGGGGCGTACAATAAGCTTGACGACACCAAATATACTGTCTCACTGAAGCTCTTTTTCTGGGGCTTGTGATGCAGGGTAGACAGATTATGTGGAAGTAGGTTGCCGTGAACTGCGGTAATTGGTTCTTCACCATCCTCACAGTCATGATTTACGCTTCCCAGAGATTTGTTTATGAAGCTGTGTTCACATTCAGTTGACGGCAACGACTCTAGATTGGAATCAAGTTGCTCTGTTCTACCATCTGGCTGTCTTCTCGATGTAATTCTTGGCACTGAGGTCTGTAGAAAGTTCAGAAGGTCATCAAACGTTCTTGGACCTTTGAGCTGGACATGACGACGGATCTCGATACACAACCCTTGCGTTATCAAAGCTACAACAGCAGAAGACGACAGCTTCGGTTCTGCAGAATACAACAGGCGACGCTTCTCAAGACAGTACTCAAGCAGAGAGCCACCTGTATAACTGAACCGCAGTGCCGCATCCCATCTTTCTACTGCGTTGCCTTCGAAAGCCCCTAAAAAGTTGCTTTTCCACAGTTCCCAACATGTTGTTCCATAATCCATGAGTTGCACGTCATACCATTTTCTGGCTATACCGCCCAAATAGCGGCGCATATGCAAAATCTTTGTGTCGTCGGAGTGCCACAGATTCTTGTCACAGGCGTACTCGAAAAAACACAGCCAGTAGTGTGCATTTTGCGATTTTCCTTCAAAAACATCTGGTTCAACAATACTTCGTGCTGACTGCTCTCGACTAAGCGCTTGGACGAAAGTTCTCATTATTTCGATCTGTTGTATAATGTTCCTTTGCAGTTCCATAACACTCAAGTCTAGGCTCACCTTCCAGGCAGGCGTTTCCTCTTTGAGGGTGCCACGTCGTATGGGTTCCAGAACGAGTTCGCTCAGTGTCTGCAGTTGTAGATTCACTGTCACCGATCCTGTTTGCACGAGGGCTTGGCGGCTGATTGCAGCTTGTTGCAGTACCACGTTGATCAGCGCGGTAGAACTAACTTCAAGAGGAAGGTCCGTCGCTGGCTCACCGTGCACTTGGTATCGGGTGAACACAACAGACTCTGATGACGCCTGGTCGACGAAAAACGTCACCCGCATCGCTTGTCTTCGAAAACTGTCGGCTGCGCCAAAATGTAGCGTTCCTAACTAGAACGGCAACAGAAATGACATCATCTAAGTGAGACGGGTGTCGTCCGCCATTTTATTCCCACTTCTTCCTTCTCACTTCTCCCCTAGCACCTTCCTTCGTCTTCTTTCATGCGTCCAGCGCAGACCGCTTCAAATATGTCCGGAGCTTCGTGGGCCTGTTTTCGTACTGCAGTCGCTTCATGCACAATTTTTCGGAGGTCACTCGTCCTCTGCTCTTCTGAAGGCAGATGCTTCATTTTCTTGGGCACCTGAAGAAGCAACTGCCTTCTCGAAGCTCATCTCTCTCCTTACATCTCCATTTCTTCTTGCGCACTTCGATCAGACTGCTCCAAGGGAAGTCAGCACTGATGCCAGTGGTCATGGAATCGGTGCCATTTTTTGCCAACGTCAACGACACCACCACCACGTCATTGCCTACGCCAGCCGTCTGCTTTCTCCAGCTGAGCGGAAATATTTCATTACTGAACGTGAGTGCCTTGCAGTTCTCTAGGCAGTGGCGAAATCTCGCCCTCACCTATGTGGTAGGCCCTTTACATTCACCACAGGCCACCATGTGCTCTGCGGGCTTTCGTCCCTCAAAAACCCTACTGATCGCCTAGTTCACTGGACGCTATGGCTACAGGAATACTCGTACACAGTTGCTTACAAGTACGACCGTGTATACCAAGATCCCGACTACTTGTACCACCACCCAGAAGATGTTCCTGCGACCTACGCTTCTGCTCTGTATTATCGCTATCTGCTTAGCTGCCCTCGCTACCGAACAGCGCTGAGATCCAAGCACACGTGGTATCATGGAAAAGTTTACATCTAGGTCATGTGACCTTTCTCTTGGTATGTTCCTACTCAAGGACGGCATTTTATATCGGCGTAGCATGTACGCCAGTGGATTAGATGGTGCTGGTTATTACGCGGCATGTTCGCACTGCTATTCTGTCCAAGCTGCACGATCTACGAACTTTTGGTCACCTTGGGGAATCACTACGTACGACCGTGTCCTGCGACGATTCTTTTGGCCTGGTATGCACCGATCTGGCCGCCGCTAATTAGCTTCTTGTTAGTTATGTGAACGCCAGAAGAAACCATCTGAGCTCACTGTTAGTTTGTTCCTACCTCTTGGCGTTGCTACCGAAGCCTTCTATCGCGTTGGTGCAGATCTCTTAGCACCTTTCCCCAGATCTGGCTGATGCAACAAGTGTATTGCCGTCGGAACAGATTACACAACTTGGTTCGCGTTCACCTGAGCCCTTCCAACTGACGTAATTTAATTATGGGGTTTAACGTGTCAAAACCACTTTCTGATCATGAGGCACGCCGTAGTAGAGCACTCTGGAAATTTCGACCACCTGGGGATCTTTAACGTGCACCTAAATCTAAGTACACAGGTGTTTTCGCATTTCGCCCCCATCGAAATACGACCGCCGTGGCCGGGATCCGTTCCCGCTACCTCGTGCTTAACAGCCCAACACCATAGCCACTGAGCAACCGCGGCGCGTAAACTTCCAACTGGCACAGCCTACTTACTGTTGTAATGCACAACGTCATTGTTCTCCCCGGCGCTCCTCGTCAACTTCTTACTGACAGGGATCGCTCCTTTCTCTTTACCTCGGAGGACGAGGTCCTCCGAGGTGGAAAGGTGGAAAGGTGTAAAAGGTGGAAAGGTGTAATGGTCCCAGGACTTACTTTTGGAAAGGTGATTGTTTGCTCTAAATCAGGGGTACAATCAGGATTCGATGGGAAGCAAAGGGTGATATGGGCTGGACTAGTTTTGAAGTGAGGGAAGCTCGCAGTAAAATTGAGTATGAAAAACGGCTGAGGAATATGGAAGAAAGTAAATTGGCTGGGATAGTGTTGAGATATCTGTACAGGAAAAACATTGATTCGCAGCGGAGGAAAAGAAGTAGGAAACTTACCAGCAAGTATGCGGCCTGTATGGTGGGCAACACAGCAACAAAGGACGTCAAGCTGAAAGTCAGAGAGGCTGAAATAATCTCATGGGTGGCGGCAATGGAGAAGAAACCTGCCATGAGTCTCTGCTTAAGAGGAAAAAACGAAATCAGGAAAGAAGCCATTTATGACAACTCAAACGGGAGCACATACTTTTCGAAGCGAGATCGGGATGGCTTAGAACACGTTACTATAAAGCCTGATATAAGAAGGAAGAAGCATATGCTTGCTGCGGTAAAGCTAGGGAAACTATGGAGCATGGTTTATTAGAATGTGAAGACGTCTACCCAGGAATCAATTTAGGCACCGCTAGCCTGCTTGAAGCCCTTGGGTTAAGCGGGAGCAGTGGAAAAGTAAACATCTCCGCAATAGGCATTAGTAAGAGGCGATTAGAGGATCGGTGGAAGCAAAGTAGGGAAACGACAAAAAGCGGAGACGCACAAAAGCACAGTTCGCAATAGGGGATCAGAAAATTTGGGTGTGGTAGTCCATAGTGCTTTTTTTATTGTTTAACCTAGGTAGGACATTAGGCAGTGTAATAGCAAGAGCGTGGTGGCCCAACCCACCGCCCCGTTCCGATGGTGATGCTCATAACATCCGGCCATCCATCCAGATGTGGGCGGCTTCCTCCGTACTTATTTTACCAAGCACAAATTTACTAATGCATGTCATCCGTAGACCAATGGTCTTACGGAGTGGCTTCATCGAATATTAGCAGACATGCTCTTCATATATGTTTCTGATGACCATCGTGACAGGAATACTGCTCACCCGTTTGTCATATTAGAGTACAATTCTTCACGCCACGACACTGCACGTTACTCGCCATGATATTTATTGTGCGGCCGAGATTCACTATTGCTTCTTAATACAATACTGCCTACCCCTCAAGAATCCGTGTCTCAGTATACAAGCGTTGTCATTGCTCGAGCCCAAGAAATACGCCAAGTTTCTCACCGTCGCCTTTGTGCTTCTCAGAACAAGAGTAAAAGCATTTGTGACAGTAGTCACCGGAACGCCGATTATATTCTCGGGGATCTTGTCCCTCTTCGATCTCTCAGCCGCTGTTTCGGCCTCTAGGGAAAACTGATACCCCGCTACTCCGGCGCTTACCGGCTCCTCTGTCAGCTAACCTACGTAACCTACGATATGTCTCCGGTCACACCTACTACTCGCTCCATCCAGACTTCCCATGACGTCGTTCAGGTCAGCCGCCTAAAACGCTACCAGTCCTTTTCTGTCTAAAAAGCAGCGGGACGGCGCTTCCACGTCAAGTGGAAATATGTTGCGCAGCTCTGCACAAAGTTGAGGAAGATGAGCACGAGCTTAGGTCTGAAGAAGTGAATGCCCGAATGACTAACCTGCTGTAGGCTTGGCTTTGTCAATTACTGTAAATTCTGCAAATAAAAAAATATGGGGTTTTACATGACAAGACCATGATCTGATTATGAGGCATGGCGTAGTTGGGAAATCTGGAAAATTTCGACCACCTGGGCATCTTTAACGCACACATAAATCTAAGTACGCGTGTGTCTTCGCATTTCGCTCCTATCGAACTGCAGCCGTCATAATGTATACGCGCTACTCTTCTTGCTTCTTCTATCAGCAAATATATTAGTCTAAACCTAACTTACCGGAAAGCTTTAGCTCCCAGCTGGGAAATCATCAATTCTTTCTTCCTACAACCAATGCACCGCAATTCAGGAGTTATGTTGAACTTAAAAGAAGCAGTTGAAATTTGATTTCAGAAAGCCAATTTTTATTTAGCTTACACTTTTCTAAATTCTTAAAAAAAGGCGAAATCTCAAGAAATAATACTCAAAGTATACGACTCTGTACCTCTGCAACAAAAAACGATATCGGAATTCTCTAAGCTGCACCTAATATTTAATTTAATGTAGACAAAAATGATATATCATATGCCACCCTGAAATACACCACTAACTCCTGAATATGGTATTCGCAATATCTTAACAGGCATTGTAACTTCACATAAGTTATAAATTCTCACATCGAATTTCTCCGATTGAGATGCTCCAAGGGATGAAGTTTAGAGGGATGCGATATCAGTTTTCATCCGAACTAACGGATTTGTAAACTTCGTACTTCTTTTTCAGATTTGCCGATTTCCGATAAATCTTGTCAGTAATGCCATGTCCTAGATCAAAATTATTATTGCAGCGATCACTGTGATCTAACATTCTCATTTGAATGCAGCAATTCTCATTCATATCCGTTGAGCGATTTTCTCATAAAATCTTTTATGCGTTTTACATGCATCTGAGCAGCCGGCATCGAAGAAGGGCCCGAGCTAAAGCTTCCTCATATTGAATCACACCGTTTCTTAGAAAACACAAGAAAAATAACGCTGACCATACCGAAGCCCGCGGCCGCAGTCGTGCACAAAAAAAAAAAAACAGTACAAACAACGAAGAAAGGGAACCCAACGCATTTGAGCATTGCGGGAGCTGTCATCTCGGCCAGACATCTCACCCGGAATGCCGACGAGCTGTCTGGCAAGGTGTCTAGCAAAATCGTCGATTTATTGCAAGTCGAGCAAGTAACACGTTGTTTTCAAGGTAACGCTTATAGATAAGCGCGCTCGTTTCCAAGTGCCGAGGGGAAGCAACAGTCTCAGGGTGTGCTTCTTTTTATTGTGTTTTCTTTAGTTGTGCGTCATGGCATACGTCATGGCGCGAATTTCAAATCTTTAAGGTTGATACGCCACGTGGTGGCGAAAAAAAGAAACTAAACGCATGTCCACAATTCCTGGGTATGCCTATGCACAATACCAATATTCATCTGAGCCCATGTGACAACATCATCTACGGATAGTTCTCAGCAATATGCCTTAAGAACTGCCTGTGCAATGATAAACTCGAAAAATAGTTTTCGTTTGTAAAATCATGTCCCTAGCCCTCTTTTGTAGGAAGATATGAATTGAGCCGTAAAACTTCTTTCTGGTTAATCTGATATTCATATTTATCTCGGCGGTAAAATTGTGCCGAAATCTAAAGCGATTATTATGGCTAATATCTGTTGCAGTCTGATGACAACATACAGTTTGGAAATATAGGTGTCTACCATGACATTTGAGAGCAAAACTGCGATAAGTCATTAAATAGACGTTCTCAATGTGCGGTGCACAGTTGAGCCACTTGCACTTATCATAGCATCATGCGGCAGCCGGCACTTCATTCCGCACTCTCTATCTTAGCGGTGGAACACAAATGTCACTTCACCACCATATCGGGTGAACAAAAGAAATTAAATTTGCTTAAATTGGCATGCAAATAGACATGAGCTGTCTATCCAGAGAGCCGAATCTCCACTGACGTGATGTTGGGCTAGTTGGTAATCAGTAATAAACATGTGCGCGGCATATACAACACAAGGAAGGTGAACAACAACATTGTTGCCGTACTTCTTCTTTGTGGTATGTTCTGGTCGCGACATATTCACTTCGAAGCAGAACCACTGCGTTTCTATGCGAAATCATCGAATGTCCGATTGAGCGAAAAAAGAAAAACGGCATATGTAGCAGTGAAAAGACACTTAAATTCCCACTGGCCCCCGACACCTCGTCACGAGCCCACCTCGACGGTGCAGAGCGGGCCGAACGGTGTGGCTTGAGGAAAGAGTTCGTCGCCGCGACGCCACGTCACTATTGCGCCTCGACGGAGCAGGTACCACGGCGTGACACCGTGAGGTGACACGGCCTGTGATCGGCGAGGCATCGCGCGAAGCGCGCGTGCGGGTGTCGCCTATTGGCTCTAGTAAGTCGGCGCACTCTGTCCGCAAGTCTCTCCTACACTCACTGGGCTTAGCCACCGCACGTGCCTGCCGCCCTTGGTGGCCGCTGCCGCTTCCTCGGTGCGACGTGACACAGGACGTCGGTGGCGGGCCGCGTTGCCACAGCAGGTTTAAGTTGGCTCAGGAAGCAGACTCGAGCTACGGTGCATCACTCGCAACGCAAAACTCGCACTGCTCAGCGGTGTTCAATAGTACAACGATGGCTTTGCGTTCGCAACTCATAAAAAAAGCTTAGGTGTCTTAGGCATTTTCTTTGTCGTGTGTTTATACAGTGGCTGCACGGAAGAGTAAAACACCTGTTCCACAGTGTTTTCAATTAAGGAAAGCTGCAGTTTGGCGCGAATCTACCATGAGGTTTTAAAAAAAAAGTGTAAGAATATACATTTTATAATAAGCAATACAATTTTCTAAATAACGGCAATTTACCTATAAATACAGCGTTCTTGTAGGAGAGAATACTTACTTTTAAAGGTGATAAGTCGCGCAGATGTATTCTACCATTTCCCAGGAGAAATCAGTCATATTTATGCATCGATACAGAGCGTGAAGTGTAGGATTCTCTCGGAAGTTCATCACAACTGTACCAATTAGCAGCAGAAAGAGTACGGGATGCAACTTTTCATTTTTGTACTTAGCTGTCCTGATACAGTGCTGTGTGATGGCACGGCTATAGGTTAAGTTTGTAATTGGATGAGAAAATTGTGTAGGCATTTTAATGCGATAAAAGTACTATTTTTGGATTGAATGTGTTTAGTCAGACCGCACTAGTATTACCCTAATAAGAGTATTCTCGAACAATATTTTAGGTCAGGTTCTCACGATTCCGACCCCGATTGTATTCCAGTTGCACCAGGAAACAAAGTACGGCCTACATAGAATCGCCATGAAAAACTAGGAAGTCCAATAATGCCGTAACTGTTGTTTGGTTTAGGCTACACGCTTCTAAGGCTGAGTGCGCATCGCCTCATTTTATTGCATCAATCTCTCAGTCATAAATTACTGCTGGTTTTAGTTATTTTAGGTAGGCAAAGACACTTTGCCAACCTAAAATTGTTTATAAGTTCAGAGAAACGGTTCGGAACCACAATGTAACGGTGTTATTGGGCCGATACCCAACCAACACACTTGACATAATAGGCGAAAATTTCCCCTAACATTGCCGTCATAGCATTGAAAGATAAATTTGGCAAATGCCGTGGTCATTTCACATTGCCGATAATGCGAAGCTCACAAGTATATGTTATGACGCATTCAGTTATATAACCGGGTAAGCTAACAGAGAGAGAGAGAGATAGAGAGAAACGTTTATTAAACGAAACAGCGAGGCCGGGTATCACCCTAAGGTGGGAGGGCTCCTTAGTCCAGGAACCCTCTGGCTTCGACTGCCCTCTTAGCCCTGGCGACGAGTTGTCGCTGGTCTTCCAGGTCCCCGAGGGTTAGCTTGGCCTCCCACGTTTCGAATAGGAGAAAAATATTTTTACCTAACCCGGGTAACTGAACGCATCACAGCATATAGTTTTGATCTTGGTGCGGTAACACAAGAAAATAAGCTTTGTGTGCAATTTAACTTACAATATTTCGGATGTATATTTGCAAACCTGCAACAGTAATATTTTCTAATACCTAATATGAAATGCCTGATTGCGTTCCATATCTCCGCACCTCAGCCCAGTATTCATTTTACCATATACAAAACAAAGAATAAACATTCAAATCAAGACGTAAAGCAGCGACTTACGAAAGCTAACCCTAGACCAATTCTGGCATATGAATGAATATTGTAGTGTAGAAACACGCAATATATTTGAGCATGACTGAAGAAAATCACAATCATAAACTGTTGTTTGGATTACCCAGTACTCACATTCTAGCTGAAAGGGAAAAAAAGAAAAATGGGCGCCGAGCTAGCCCTAAATGTGAGAGAAATAAGTTACTACGTGGTCGCACCTCTTGGAGATCCAGTATTAATGATGTAAACCCCTGTACCTCAATGTAATGCCAAAGGGGAGTGTTGTTCAGAAGTTAACTCGGCACACTACGTGCCTTTTCGAGGAGCGGAGTACAACTGACGGTGGACCATTACTAAGTGACGGGATTTCTGCGCTTCACAAACTTTTTTGCACTTTGGTATTCCTAATGCTAACGCACTCAGAAAGAGCTTACAAGTTTAGAATCGATTTTTAATGATAAACTACTGGCTGTAGAACCCACGGCCACCGAGTGCTATGGATACAGTGGAAGTGATCAGAAACGCGGTTCCAGGCAAATAACAGGCAAATGTGTTTTCCCCATGTAAGAAGAACACACTTTGAGACCATAGACCAAAGGTAAGGAAATTCTTATTGGCGAAGGACTGCGAGGAATCGATGTGACTGAACATGACATTATGATAGCCACAATATCAGCATTTAAGCCTCAAGATACCACAAGCATCTCTTGCGACAGGCACCACGTGCATCTCGAAGAGCTAGTCGGCCTTCGGCAACCAACGCGGCCGCATGAGTACCAAAACAGGCAGACGAACCTAAGAAAGCTATTCTCTTTACAATGGTGAAACAAGCAAAAAGAAATGCATTTGTTTTATCAAAGCAACAATGCGCTTGAAGACATATTTTTGCTGCAGTAGTAATATTTTGGCAGTGTTGTCTTGTCCTGTTATTCGGCGCGGAACCGTACCGACTTCTGGCGCATATGCAGGGGTAGTGTATGAGGTTATAGTATGTACTAACTGGATATATTGTGATGAGCCATGTCGAGCGCTTACATAGTGTCTGTGAAACGAAGTCGGCCGGAAACCCCGAAAGACCTGCTTCAGCGTAGATACAGCTATTTGATTTCTCAACCAAAATAGTTGACTGGAGAACTCGAAGCTGCAGAGCACTGCAGAAAGAATTGAAGTAGTAACGAAGAGATGTGGAAGTGCAACGTGCTTTATGAGAGGGTACGTATGCGCGACACTGTATTTTTCGTTCCGTACAGGCCCTCCATCCATTGTTTCTTCTTCTTCTGGTGTTATCTAATGGGTCTGTTTGCCTCTGTGTCATAAAGCCAAGACTTTTTTTCAATATGGATCTACGGCGTATTGTCCTGAGGCACTGTTCAACCAAGCACGTCTCGCTGGCTTAAAAACAGAACCGTTACTGTAAATTCATTCTAAAGCCTCCACATGACCATGACTGATTGCGAAAGGGGAGGTTAGGTGTCAACTAATATGTACCGAAGCGTTCAGACGCAATGATGCGTTGGTGGACGTAAATGTCAGTCTCAATCGTCTTGAAACGCCAGCTTTCGCAAAGACTTGAGAAGCGAAAGAGCCAGAATTGTTTAAGTGGTTTATGTCTTCTTAGTAGTGCTGCAGCTTCGACGAACTTTCGGTGAACGTGGATACCCAAGTAAGTATACATGTCCGATGTGTTGGACGCAGATAAAAGACAGACGCTTATAATTATGGCTTGGCGAGAGACGTTTTAGCAGCAACTGTGGTCAGCAACGACGGCTACCTTCACGCTCCGACAAACACTTCCCAGCATAATTACCAGCAAAAAGAACAGAAAATGAAGTAGCTGCTGGAACATATATTTACTAAATTCGCTATTATACTGTGCGATAAGTTACTTGACAGCCCAGGAACTTCGTAAAAGAAATAATCCTTCGTTACTTTTGGTGGCGTGTTCACTTGCACAATTTTGAATGCAGCGCTGTATCGTTTTTTCATTGTAAGGTTTTTGTATTATGCAAACGAATGCTATACCTTTGTGGTAAACAATCTCATGATGTGTTTCATTCTTGGTTTGATCAACTAAGATGTGTGATCCTGTACTGCTCGGTGACTGAAAATTCTGAGTATATCTTGCGATGACTAATTCAAGAGGGTGTGAGTAATGCATATTACATGAACGCATGGCTTAACACCTCACTGCTTGGTCGAAATGGGCAAGATTTCTGGTATACGAGGTGTCGTAGCGCAACCTTGGGTGTGACGTCTTGTGCTATCTAACTATGCTCCGATATAGTGACGCCACATGACCCTGTGACGTCATAGCGTTTTCTGTATAAGAACAAGCCGTTCTTGGCAATAAAGCAGTTGCCTTTCTGCTCCGGGACCGTTGTCGCTCTTCTGCGTTAGTTCATCTGGCGACGAGGATTGGACAGGACCACCGTGACCTGGCCTACTAGACACCATCAACGAAGATGCGGCGGCTCAACGAGGCCACGCTACTACTGGAGGCGTCGCTACCATAGGCTAGCAAGAGATCCGGAATCCAAACAAGTAACACATTTACTTCTTCTACCAAGCTATGTCTCGGCTCGGCAGACTAGACGAGTACGACCCTAAGGTTCAGAACTTCGAATCTTATGTCGAACGATTTGAGCATTACGTCAGGGCCAACGAGATAGCGGAAGGGAAGAAACTGTCTGTTTTCTTGACAGTAATTGGTGCAGAAGCATATGAAATTCTCAAAAACTTGGTTGTTCCATTGCTACCAGGAGATAAGACCTTCGCGGAAGTAAAGGAGCTCTTGCAAAGGCACTACAGCCCGAAGACGTCTGTAATTGCAGAAAGGTGCAAATTCAACCGCCGAGTGCAACTTGACCACGAAAGTGTCGAAGACTTTGTAGTAGAGTTGAAGCACCTAGCGCGCAAATGTAACTTCGGGCCATTTCTCCTGGACGCTCTACGCGACAGATTGGTAGCTGGGATCCGAAGCGAAGAAACGCAGAAGGCGTTGTTCACGGCTGACGCACTCACGTTTGAAAGGGCATGTAAAATAGCTCTTGACAGCGAATTGGCCGCGACACAAACAGCCGCAATAAAAGCAGGAAGCCGTGCTGAGAGCATAAACGCAGTGGAAACGAAAAATAACGAGCATCAGCGCAGCGACCGTGACCAAGCGAAGGGTAAAGGCTCGGCGCGAAACCAGACCAAGAAACAAAAATGTTACCGCTGTGGCAAGACGCACGCGCCAGAACATTGCTGGTATAAAAACTACTCGTGCAAGCTATGTTCAAAAGTTGGACACCTTCAAAACATGTGTCGAACGAGCAAGACAGAGCTGAAGGCACATGCGGTAACGGAATCGTCAGACGAAGACGAGCACACCCTGTACAACTGCACAGTCGACTCATCTGTGAAGAACGGTTATGTGGTGACTGTAAACGTGGAGGGCCAGAAAGTGTCAATGCAGGTGGACACGGGGGCCGCAGTGACAGTTGTACCTGAAAGTGTGTACAAAGAGAAGTTTGCGCATGTGCATTGTGAACCAACTCGGGTTGTGCTAAAGACGTACACAGGCGAGAAAATGGATGTTATAGGGCAATGCAATGTAACCGCGACCTATGAAGGGCAGAGTGCAGTGTTACCAATTGTTGTTGTGAAAAACCGCGAACGCGAGTTACCTATATTGCTGGGAAGAACCTGGCTTAACAAGCTTCGGCTGCATTGGAAATCGCTTTGCAGTGTACGCAGTGAAGACAGAGTAGATAAGATTCGTGCAAAGTTTCCAAACGTGTTTTCGCAATCGCTGGGTGCTATCAGGAACTTCGAGGCGCAAATTGTTTTGCAACCAGGTTGTACGCCGGTGTTTTGTAAAGCACGCCCGCTTCCTTTTTCTTTGCGTGAACAAGCAGAAAAACACCTCGCTGAGCTCGAAAGCCAAGGCGTAATCACGCCTGTGAGTAGAAGCGATTGGGCAACTCCACTGGTTCTGGTCCCAAAGAAACAAGGTGATCAAATACGCCTTTGTGGCGATTACAAAATCACTGTAAATCCGGTACTTAAAATTGACCACTACCCACTACCACAACCAGAGGAATTGTTCACAGCACTGTGTGGAGGCAAAGTATTTTGTGTCTTAGATTTGTCATCGGCATACCAACAAATGGTAATGAGCCCCGAATCAAGACATACTCTGACGGTTAACACTCACAAGGGGCTGTATCAATATAACAGACTTCCTTATGGAATAGCCAGTGCCCCTGCTTTGTTCCAGTGCATGATGGATAAGGTTTTGCTTGGTATTCCGAATGTTGGTTGTTATATTGATGATGTTATAATTGCAGGCCAGGACGTGGATGATTGCCAAAAAACACTCGAGCGGGTGCTAGGCAGGCTTTCGGAGCATAACATAACGTTAAAGCTGGAAAAATGTAAGTTTTTCCAAGATTCTGTCTCTTACCTAGGGCACATGGTCAGCGCCGGTGGCATCTACCCGACAGAAGAAAAAGTGAAGGCGATCCTGCACGCTCCTGAGCCAACAAATGTAACCGAATTAAGAGCATACTTAGGGCTGCTCAATTTTTACAGCAAATTTATGAAGAATGTGTCATCTATAGCAGAACCAATGTACAGATTGTTACGGAAGGGAGAACGATGGCTGTGGACGAAGCAGTGTAGTAATGCTTTTAAAGCGACTAAGCATCTGCTGGTAAACAGCCATGCTCTTACCTACTACGACGCACGCAAGCCGCTCGGGTTGCAATGTGACGCGTCTGCGTACGGCGTTGGAGCTGTTATTTTTCACGTGCTACCGGACGGAGAAGAGCGTCCGATAGCCTTCGCTTCACGAACTCTGACGTCAGCTGAGAAAAATTATGCACAATGTGAAAGAGAGGCCCTAGCACTTATCTTCGGACTTCAAAAGTTCCACAAGTTCCTTTTCCGTAGACAGTTTATGTTGTACACAGACCATCAGCCACTCGTAAGCATCTTGGGACAAAACAAAGCGACACCGTCGCAAGCAGCTGCGAGATTGCAAAGATGGTCCTTGATAATGTCCGCGTACCGGTATACGCTTAAGTACCGCAAAGGGGCTGAAATCGAAGTGGCTGATGCTCTGTCTCGTCTACCTCTACCGTCTTGTCCCAAATCTGAGAGCTCGGAATGCTTTTCCGTGTTCGAAAGCACTCCGTTGAACTCTTCTGACGTAGCTAAGGCCACTGCACGGGATGGCAAACTGTGCAGAGTGGGCGAGTACACGCGGTATGGTTGGCCTTCAGAAGTGCCTAATGAGCTTCAACCATACTACGTTAGACGTCTAGAGCTATCACTCGAGCAAGGTTGTGTCACGTGGGGCACAAGGGTGATCGTGCCCGAGGCTTTGCAACCGGCTGTGTTGTCCTTGCTACATGAGGACCACCCAGGCACCTCAAGGATGAAAATGCTGGCTAGAGGATTCGTTTGGTGGCCAGGTCTCGATAAAGCAGTAGAGGATTACGTACGAGCCTGTCGGGTTTGCCAAGTCGTGCAACCAGCCGCGCAGCCTGTACCACTGCACCCTTGGCCTTATCCGTCCAAGGTTTGGCAAAGGCTGCATGTTGACTTTGCTATGAAAGGACAGCTTAACTTTCTAGTCTTAGTGGACGCCTATTCTAAGTGGATTGAAGTATGGCTGATGACCTCAACCGTCACAAGACAAATGATTTCCAAACTTCGAAGTGTCTTCGCGCGTACGGATTTCCCGACGAAATTGTAAGTGATAATGGGCCGCAATTTGTGTCACAAGAGTTCGAAGACTTCTTGGCTAAGAATAACATAAAACATACAAAAACGCCGCCCTATCACCCAATTTCGAACGGGGCAGCCGAACGTCTAGTCCAAACAACGAAGCGCGCATTGCTGAAACAGCTGCTATCAGATGTCTCGCAAAACCGAGAATCGGTGCAAACCGGGTTAGACAGCTTTTTGATGAGCTATCGAAACACGCCTCATAGTGTGACAGGCAGCACTCCTGCGCAGCTCTTCTTAAAGAGGCAACCTAAGATCAAGTTGTCATTCCTTAAACCCGATTTTAAGCAAGATATGCTCAACAAACAGTTGAACAGCAAGCGGCAGAAAGATAAACAGCGGGGTACTGAACGTGGATTCTTAGTGAGTGACAAAGTGTTTGTTAAATGCGTACGTGGTGAGAATGTGGCTTGGGAAGACGGCGTAGTTACTCAGATCGTAAGCCCAGTGACATATCTTGTTAATGTGGCGGGTGAAGTGCGCTTTGTGCATGCTGACCATTTGCGTCACTCCTTTGCGAGACCTGTCTCAGCTGACCCATGGCAGCAACTTCCCGACACAAGGCACCTGGCCGAGCTGCAACAACCGCCAGATACAGATCCCGTAGTCACCCCTACAAGACCCCCGATGGCCGCCGCAGAACCCGTGGACTCTGCATTACCAGACTCTGTGCAGATTCCAACCCCTCGGGCTTCAACCGACCCTCCGACTACGGCAACAACGACTTCACACAAGGACACATACCCAGCAGAGCAGAGCACAGAAGTTCCAAGCAAGCCCGAAGTCATGCCTCGACGAAGCGGCCGTGCGCGACGTCCGCCGGATAGGTTTAGACATGAGGACTTTAGGAAGTGAAGTGCGGACTCAATCTAAGTGGGGAAAAATGTCGTAGCGCAACCTTGGGTGTGACGTCTTGTGCTATCTAACTATGCTCCGATATAGTGACGCCACATGACCCTGTGACGTCATAGCGTTTTCTGTATAAGAACAAGCCGTTCTTGGCAATAAAGCAGTTGCCTTTCTGCTCCGGGACCGTTGTCGCTCTTCTGCGTTAGTTCACGAGGGAAACAGGAAATTATTTTATTCATGTTACAATGGGTACCGCTGCTACATTTCACATAGCTGTGATAAAGTCAAATAACTCTAAAGACATGTTTATTCTCAGCAAATGCAACATAAATACCTAAACTCATGAGCTTTACATGTCAAAACCACGATTTGAATACCAGGCACACCATAGAGGAGGAGTCCAATTAATTTGGACCACATGTTACTTCTTATTTATTTATATATTAATATAAAATACATTATTGGCCCCTTGAGGCGTTGTGTGAATGAGGTGGGCGGGAGGTTGAGCAGAAATTGTCCATGTACTACCTAAAAAAATACCGCAAGTAGCAATTCAATTTATAAATCCTTACACGTGTTTTGACTGCACGATACACGAGCGATCTTGCGAAAAAGCTAAGAAATTTCAAGCCCTGGAATTGTTGAGAAGTTTGTGCATATGCAGCACACACAAAAACACATGCACACTAAGCAAAGTAGCTTCATTTAAGGAATCTAAAGATTGCTTGCACAGCAGCTTCATCTCTGACCTTTAGCTCACCAGGCTGCTTCCGCCGAAGCGTGTTAGGATCGCATCAGTAGCGCTATAACCGTCTCATTTGTCTGGCAGATGTAGTTTCCCTTAACCTTTTCTGGTTAAAACTGGAATTTGGTGAGCAACTTGGCGCAATTTTTGTCATTTCTTGATTTCATTTTATAATTAAAACCTTCCACCATAGACGTGACGCGAGCATAGGAGAATGACACACATGCGGTATTCGCGCATACAAAGGCAAAAAAAAACAAAAAAAAAACAATGTGGCTTAGCTTAAACAAATGCCTTCCAGTGGGAGGCATTTAGTTGGGACATACTTATTGTTATAAACAGCAGTTGCACCAGCACTAAGGGCCCTCAAAGCTGGAAAATACGAGCCTGCAACATTGACTTCAGTGTTTGTTGCATCAGCGGAGATTCTTCAACCATTTTAGATATAGAGACATAATTATGTAAATTGTAATGTAAACAAATATTTAAGTCTGAATAATGCGTATTTCTTGGGCTGCTGCTGAGTATTGTTCTCATTAAAACATAGTGACCATTCCTATTAGGTTTGGGTGACCACTTTATCTTCGTTCCGGCATTCGTGCTATTTTTCTGGGGCTAACGGAATTGTTATATGCAATACACATAATTCATCCAGCTCAAGCAGGAGTTCTGCCTAAGTCACACGGCACACGATTTGCTCACAAGACTCATTTGGGTGACGGTAATTTTTTTGTGAGTGACAATTGAAGAATAACACTTCTAGATAGTGTTTCTTTTTCCTGTTTGGTGACACTTATCGCGATACAGATGTTCTTCGTCATAAGAGAATATTTTGATGCCCCGCCTTCCCTATTGTCTCCAGCACGGCATTTCGACGTTACATTTATGTAGGTCATGTTGAGTTCGAAGGGGATCTGTTATTTCTCTGGCATTAGTTAACATGTTGATAGGCTAAGTTTTATTGGGCGATGATGTATTACTGTTTCCATGTCAGACGACCTTCCGTTCTTCACATCTTCAAGTGACATTAACACACTGCACAGAGCAGTACACACATGCGTTTTAATACTTCAAGACTACATTACCTTTGAGTAGCACTGAATGTTAGTAAAATTTTCTTCATGGTTATTCTTTATTTCAATCTACCTCTTATACTTCTGAAAAAAAGCACAAGATATAATTTATAACCTTACTGCTTCGAATGCGTTGATGTTCTGATTGACGCAATCCTTAGCTCGTTCAATCTTATTGACAACCTCATCTCTACAGCACAGCTCGGTTGTGGTTTATTTGGCCGACTTTGTTACCACCGCTCTAGTCTGAGTCGCGACTGTCTCATCATGATTTATAAAAATGTGCATGCTGCGCGTGCTGGAACTTATGTGGGTCTTGTTCTGTCATGGTCCGGAATAGAAGGTTAACCCTCTCATTTTTTCTGAGGGGAGGCTCTGCATTTTTTTTTGTTAAGTACAATATGCAAATGAATGCTGACCCACTCTATCGGAGGCTCCCTAAAAGAAAAGAACATGTGACAAGGCGCTGCTACTTGAACAGAAAGTACAGAACAACAGGATTGCAGAAGCGTCGTTCTCATCTTCATGAAACTCATAGAACATAAACAAATACGTACGACTTTTGTAATACCACTGAAAAAATGCGGGAGACATTAAAAAAAATGTTTGATGCCTTTCCACAGCTTCTATATAGGCATCAAAGTATAATTTATTTCCCCACAAACAAAGAAAGAGGAAATACCGCCCTGTTCTGTTGGCGCTGTTGGCAAAAATGTAATCGAACTTTGGAAAACAAATTGTGCTATCACAATAAGAACAATAGAAACACTTGAAATTACTTACAACAAGGTGACGCAATTGCGTTTATGCGCATGCCGTAAGCCTTCTAGGCTGTGAGTAACATTGTATATATCTAGCAGAGACCCAGCCATTAAATTGAAGTTCAGCAGTCATCACCCACATGTGCACTCACCTTTCATTCTTCCCTTTTAAATATTTACATTGAAAGGCAAAAACTTTGGCTTTGTCACAATAATGGGGCTAGAAGCCGTTTTTCCAATAATGAATAAAGCTAACGGGATACTCCCATTATTGAGCGTTTAGAGAAAATGGAGAAAAAATTGCGGCAGAACCAATCTTACGATGACTATTAACGGTAATGTAATTATTATTTCAGGTAACCCAAGTTGGCAGCAAAGAGGTTCATTGGAGAATTGCATAGACCGAGTTGCATATGTCCCTTGCTCCAAGTCGGCGACTGTTTCTTCGAGCAGAGGTACCTCCCACTACCGCGTCTACAGAGACCCATGTTGGCGTCAAATAGGTTCGTTGAAGAGCGGCACGTATGTATATACTCAGCATATACTCAGTGACTCAAGATTGTCCGATGGTTGGTTTCGAACCTTGTAACCTTTGCGTAGCTGTCCGATGTGCAAGCCATTCCACCACTGATTACCCTGTGGTCCAGGTATGCGGTAACCCATTTCGATAGATAGAGACATAGATGCACACATAGATAGAAGCATACATACAAAGATAGATATCACGCGGAAAGTATGCGACGTACTCTTGGAATGCTAACACATTATTGTGAGCAATATTGCATCTTTGTAGGTTAGGACTCTGAGGAGGTGATCACCGTTGCTTTACAAATATTGCAAGTCACTTTGTCTATAATACATGATACCAGGTGAACGGTGAGTACTGATTGGAACCGCTTAACATGCTGATATCATTGAACGTATAATTAGTTTAGAGACACGCGACTGTGAACATAGAGGGCGCTTATCTACTAGTCCGTGGCCGGTACACTGAATCGTCACTTTCTGGGGTTCGTACAATCGCGCATTATGGTAAGGTAAAGCTTGTCGGAATACTACAAGGAGCTTATATTTTTGCTGTCTTTCTCTCGTGACAAATTTTAACTCTGCAGCTGCAAAGGGGAGCCATAACTGGTACCACCCTCTGTCAGTTATGTTGCTCATCGTCCAGCATAAGAGGGATCGCGGTTCACTCTTCCCAGCACAGCTTGTGGACACAGCCCCGTAACTAAGTGGCACTGTGCACCGAAAAGCTATTGAGTACCATGCGTAGACAAAGTGCCTGACCGAGCGCTTGAGCATGAAAATTGCTGGCATGCTGTCCATGTACGTCGCCGTAGACCCCAAAAACAGGCACGATGTGCTTCCAAATATAACGTTCGCGTATAACGCTACACTTTAAAAAACCAAATGATTCAACTCCTTTCGCGTGCTATACGGGCGCAAAGTTACCGCCACTTTTGACGCAATGTTATTGCCTCACACATGCGCAACTGCACGGGCAGAAGAAGCTGCTCGTCCTCTTGCGCGAATGTGTATTTATTGTAAGCAAAGCTATGATGGCCACCGTTGCAACCTCCTCCGCTGAGAGGTCGTGTGCACAGCTCCCAACCAGCTGACGTATGGTTCTCGAGCCCATATGTCAACGAGGCCACTCCGAAGTACTCCTATACCGTTGTTTACGTACATGCGTAATTTTTCAACGCAAAAACTATGCCAACTACAGAGCGGTCCCAGAAGACTCTACACTGGGCTACCGAACTAAGCCCTTGCCATAAGTCGTGCGCGCCGTTGGGATTAAGCCCCATTACTAATGATGACTTACCTCTTCTCTACTTTTGTATTGACGCCAGTTATCACCTTCTTTCCAGTCTTTACGTTTTTATCCACTTATCCTCTTTGGGGCCTGCTTCAAGCGTGTTTTGCTATCGGGGCCGTGCATTTTCGGAGGAAGGAATATTTCCATTCCTGTTTTACATGTTCGTTCCATAACCATCGTCATCAAATCGAGCGCCCATTTTTAGACTGGTTTGGTGTAAAAGACTGCGTTAACGACGTTGGAGGCAGTGGTCGCTTTAGTTTAGATTGTCTTGGTGCCTACAGATATGGCTCGACCTACTACGAGGGGTCGGCCATGAATAGTGCGGTGGTAGGTAGGAAATGCAAGAACACTTAAATAGAACTTTGTAATTTAGAAATGTCATGAAATAATACTAACCGGCGTGAACAATTTTCAGTCTGTATTACTCGAAAATTTTAAGGTAATATCTTTGTGTTTATATTGCCGAAAGCAAAACAATAGAGCTAACACGGCAGTCTCTTTGTTCCACTTATGAAACTAAACATGGAGTTACATACGTTTTTATTGCAGCATCCATGTGCCGACGCCGTAAGAGACAGTATCACAGTAAGCGTAAAGACTAATCCACGTTGGTGAAGGCAACCTTGGAGAAGTTGCTTTCTGTGCCCGTTCAAGCTACGACACTCTATAAAAAATTTGCGATAGTTTCAGATTCGTTGAATAAAACCATTGAGGGGAAAGTGCCAAACTAGACCTGTGGGAATAAAAATGGATCATTGGTATTTGGCAAAGCATTCTCAAGAATAAGACTTCAAATTTTATTTTTGAACACTACCTGCTGTGCCAAGGGAATCAAGGTGTGGAAAATCGGTGTTATTTAATACATATCATTTGTCATATTCTTTTGCGACAAAAAGTTTTATGAATCTTGCAGCCATTATGTGTGCCGAATGTTTAAAGATCTTGCGTACCGGGTCTTTAATAGATGCCGCCGCTGTCCCAGCTGTCCTGCTGCCCATACCAAACGGATGAGGAATAACGTTGGATAATAGATCAATAAAATTATAGGGGAATGGTAGATAAATTTACCACTGTTACAGTATAACAAACGGACAAGGTATTGGCCATTGTTACGGATCAATAAATAGATGAGGGAAGTAATCGTAGAGCTAGAATGATAGCCAAAAATTCTGCCTGAAATACAGGTGTAAAGTGGGGCAGTCAAGAGACAAAGACCAATTTGCTGGTGACGAAAACATGCCCACACCTGCTTTCTCTTCCCTCACATAAGCAACTAAGGCTAATACTGTAATTTTAGGGAGGTTCTCAAGGTGGTGATCTGACAAAGCATTTATGTATCTAAGAGACATAAGCTTAGCATCATTAGGAAATATCTTATTGAGTTCAAACCTTACTGCCCCATGCGGGTAAATTTATGAAAACCAAACCATGAATTAATACTTGCTCTGGTCCCAATAGCTTCTTCACCAAAACTACCTGGGGACAGTGCAGTCAAGACCATTCGACTGACACATTGGAGGAGCATCTCGGGGGAGATGCATAGATATTCAATAATGTCTGCACGGTCAGTATCTGAAATCGAGCCTGAAGAAAAGGTGGGTGCTGTTCTCTGCCAGGCAGTTTCTCTCGCCTTTCCTCACGCAACAATATAGGATATTGTTTGGCGACTCTTGTCATGGTTCTCACGTTGATCTTTGCGTCCTAAGTTTGACGACGTGATTATAAATGCGATACACATAAGACATCCAGCCCAACTAGCGGCTCTCCATATTACGGCCAGCACGCAACTTGCGCGCAGCTCTGATTTAGTTGGTACTAATATTGTTCCTGTTGTGATAGTTGAGGCATCAAATTTCTTGGTGGTGCTTCTTTTGCCATCGTATGATACTTTAATTGAACCATCCTAACAGAATATTATGGGACCTCGGGCACCCTGCTGTTCCCAGAGTAGCTTTTCGACGTCAAATTATAAGTCCAGGTGAGTTGGAAAAGGCTCTGTTTTGTCTCGAGCATTAGTTAACATTTTGATAGATGACATTCCAATTTGCGATGGCATGCAGCTGTGTTTATGCAGACGACATTTTGTACTTTCAATCTTCAAGTGACATTCATCAACTGCAATGAACAATATAATTGTACTTTTGAATATATATATGTTAGTTTGAGCACTTTTGTGGAACATTATTATTATTTCCTAATAATACAATTGTCAATATATCTGCAGTCCAGAAAAGAAAAAAATTCATGAATCTCAGTGTGTCAACTATTTAGATCCTGTTAATCACAGAAACGTAAGCTTGCGCTATCTTATCAAGTATGTTACGTTTAATGCATGACCAGCTAGTAGCTTAACTGCTATAATTGCCTCATGCCACTCCATAGGCAGCGTAGGGCCATTCTTGTTGCGGTTTATCAGACGTATGTTT
This sequence comes from Dermacentor albipictus, assembly GCF_038994185.2. NCBI lineage: Eukaryota > Metazoa > Arthropoda > Arachnida > Ixodida > Ixodidae > Dermacentor > Dermacentor albipictus. Next base: position 76,210,166 of record NC_091825.1, on the reverse strand, counting down.
GCCCATAGTGGAATTAAGATGCGGCTTCTTCTGCCATGGTCCGTAATTCAAGATTAGCCCCGTCGTTTTTTTTTTCAGGTGGAGGCTGAGCAAACTTTTTAAGGTTTTATCATAAAGCACAAAGGCCCATTCAATCTGAAGTTGTGGCATACTAAAGCAAAAGAACATATGAATTCTGGCTACTACTCGACTAAAAAGCTGGTGTCAGCAGAACTATACAAGACACATTTTAATTTTCATAAGCAACGCATCCAAGATATAAAAAATACTAGGATTTTCGAATATCCCTGAAAAAAATTCTGGCTGCTGTAAAGATTATCCGACGCTCTTACGCAGCTTGGGTATCGACATATTAATATTTCGTATTGCATCACGCAGAAAAACAGATTAAATCTTCTTCCGTTGGTGCCGTATGGGAAAACAGGACAAACAATAAAACTAATAGAAACAACTACAGCAAAAAATAGCAAGCCTTTGAAAGAACGCACATCAGGGTGACGCGATTGCCATTCAGCGCATGTCATCTGCTTCATGGACTATTGTGTAAGTAATATTGAATATATATAACGGATAAACACACTTAATAAATTCGATTTCAGCAGACATTGTGTAATCACTGCCCATCATTTCACTTTCTATACATTTCGCATTAAAGGTAAACAATAAAGGTAACCGATGACTAAAACAATTTCGTTAATGCTGGCTAAAGCAGGCGGGAACATTCCACCTTCATTTTGAAGCTTAGGAATGGGCAAACGCTAAATAATGTGAGCTCTATAGTCCCGTTTTAATTTAGGATCCTAAGTAAAGGAACATAAAGAATCGATTTCTCAACATTGAACAGGTTACGTGATACTTGCGAACGATGAGTATTGATTGGAACCATAACAACATGCTCATATCTTTGAGGGTATTGGAATTCTAGGAAAACGTGGTCATGAACTCCGCTGCCTTTATGTAAAGGCAGCGCGCCCTAGTATAGTTATGGGAGTTTCCAAGGCTCGCACGATCTCGTATTCTGGTCGTGTAACTTTTCCCTGAAATGTGCAAGGTGCTCACATTCTCCTTGTCTTTCTATCACAACAGTTTTTAACTTTGAACAGGTATAGGGGAACTAAAACTAGTGCTGCCCTTTGTTAGCCACGGTATCCATCATGCAACGTTATAGGATGAGAAACGCCACTACCCACGATGCATTTCAAAATCGCACGGCGCGCCTGACATACGCTGACATGTTGTAGACTAGTGACGCCACCTGGCTGATGTTTTACGAACTGCACTTTGCGAAGCGTCAGCCAGCCACCTTTTGCATTTTGTCCTGCTTTCGCATAAACTTGCCTGATTCGCGGCTTAGATCACTTCGTCGCAAGATGAGGCTGGCACTTATTTATTGACTTCGGTCAGCTTGCGCGTATAGGATATGATATCCTTCCAAAAAAGACATGAAGCAACGCTTCAATAATGTTAGTAACAGTCTCAAAAAGGAGAGAAAGAAAGGTGATGAAAATTAAAGCACGAACGAAATTTCTCCATCAGTGATTTATGAAGGTCACGTGTCTGACTTACTCAAGAAGTGCAAAACTGTCATCTCTAAGGTGCTGTGACTAGCAACAACAAGAAAAAAAGAATTTCTGTAGTTTCGAAGGGTTTGCACGTAGTATACTAATACTTCGGAAAAGTTCGGGATCCTGTAATCTTCAGCAGTACATAATCTCATGTAAGAAAAAGTAGGTTTAACAGAAAAAAACGGCAAAGTGATGATTAACAAGTGCACCAACAATGTTATTATATTAGCCGATTTTGTGCGTAACAGCACTAGGTGCAGTTATATTTTTATGCTCCTACAGAAAAATATCAATATATAAAGTAAAAATGCAAACTCATTAGATTACAAAACTTCTTAGCCTCAATCTGTAATTACACCAACTAAGGTTCGTTCAGCTGCCGGAGCTGAGCAAATATCATTGGAAACTTCAGCTTTGCGCAGACAATAAATAATAGCATTAAGAGAGTTGAAAATTACCTGTAAGGAATAATTGGAATAAAAAAAGTGCCGTGGCGAAATATTTATTGAACCCGAGAAACCTCTCGCTCGGTACATAGTCACGAAAAAGCTATACTCCAAATCGTGCGTTGCTCTGCTGTTTACCACTGATCATTCTCAGAATGATTAGCGTAACTACGTTACCAATTCTATGTAAGACGTACGTATTCAGACCGAAGCTTTACGAACGTGCTTGCTTTCCATCCCAAAACCACTTAATAAGCATGCCGCGGACGCTGTAATTTATTGTCGAGCCGAGTCACGCATCGGGCACAAATTTGGGTGTGCAATGACTGTTGTGCACACCGCTGCCATGATGAAGCATTGTGGTTGGAGTCGGCCTTTGGTGTCCTTACTCACACTTATTGTTTTCACCAAGTTGCCTCTGTTAAAAAAAAGAAATTAGTGCAATAAGCATTTTCACTGTGATCATTTGGCCTTGTGCCAACTGTTTCTGCCAGGATCTCTGCAACATAATATGACAACATTGCCGCTGAAAAAGGTAACGACCACCCGCCGTGGTTGCTTAGTGGATATGGTGTTAGGATGCTGAGCACGAGGTCGCGGGATCTAATCCCGGCCATGGCAGCCGCATTTCGATGGGGGCGAAATGCGAAAACACCCGTGTACTTAGATTTAGGTGCAGGTTAAAGAACCCCAGGTGGTCAAAATTTCCGGAGCCCTCCACTACGGTGAGCTTCATAATCAGAAAGTGGTTTTGGCACGTAAAACCCCATAATTTTTTTAACAGTGTAACGACAGGTGCGGTTGATCGGTTGGTCGCTTTCGCCGATGTTGCAAAACCGTTCCTTGCTTTTCCGAAACAGATGTTGCTTTTACATGAGGCCCGATATCATTTGCCCGTTGATTGCTGTCGTCGAGAATTCCCTGACTTAAGAGGAAGCTTTAGCTCAGGCTCAACTTCAACGCGGCCTATTCAAATACGTGTCAAAACACAAAAACGATTTTCTGAGATAACCCCTGGACAGATTTTAATGAAATTTCTTGCATTTGAGATAGAAGGTAAATTCTAGTGACTGTTGGAAGTGCAATCTTGATTTAGGGCTTGAATTTTGTTAAAAAGATTTTCAAAATTTCAGAAGTTTGAAAAATATAAAAGCAGGAAGTTTACATACTAGTAGCTCTGCATCAAGAACAGATATCGTGGTTCTATAAATGGCATCCATTAGATCATTCAAAGCGGACAATTTTCTTATGTTATTTTACACCTTACGTTAATTTGTTACGCTGTTTACGAGGGTTCTGCAAAAGTTGTAATTACATATTATTAATTTCTTGAGATTCATGTGTAAGATGTCAAATTTGTACGCTTTAGATGTGTTATTAGGTACGATTCACAGAATCGCGGTATCATTTTTTTCTTGCTGAGTTACAGAGTTGTAATCTTTATAATGTCGTTTTGTGAAAATTTGCAATTTTTGTCAATTTTGAATGAAAAATTGATGACCTAAATGGAAAATTCCAAACCAACAGTCACAAGATTTTAAGTTTTTTCTTTTAAATGCAACAATCACCGTCAAATTTGGTGCAGTGGTTGCCGAGAAAAATGAATTCTCCTTTTACACGTATTTAGATAGGAGCACCCGAACTAAACCTTCCTCCTAAGGGAAATTTAATCCGACTTCTTCGAAGGAATTTTCCGTTGATTCCAGCGGTAATAGAAACGATGCCATCCCCACTCTGGCCAAGTACGCACACGACTGCGTTAATGCCTACGACAGGTGTCCTCATTCCATAGGAGAGCGGACGTGTGCAATAAGATATCGACTGAGCGGTGTTACTGCTGTTGATGTCCCCAAACATCGTCCCTACTTGTTTGGAAGAATCATTACCTTAACAAGGTGATCACCGTGCCTTCCACTGGCTATCTTTTTTCAGATACCTGACAGCTAGGTGGTCCTTGTCGCTAGGAATCATGTCGGCACAAGTACCAGTTTTACCTAGCACACAAATACCTCTAATAACAAGGTGGCATTAATCACTTTCCAAAGTGCATCTGTTTTCCAGAAAATAATTTTTCTATGTACGTGCAAACACCTTACGACTAGACCCCTTGCGCAGCGGTACAATGCTCCCAGCTTTATTTCCAATTTGCAGGAAAAATTATGGGTTTCATATTTCCAGAAGGACACTGGAACATTTCCGTGGTTAGTATCTGATTAAGGCAATCATGACAATTGTTACATCGTTTAGGATTCGTAACCATACACTTATGTCCCTTCTCTAGGATGACTACCGATATGAAGATCGGTAATTCGTAAAAATTCACTTTCCGTTTAGTTCACTCTCTTTATAAATTTAAAAAGCCAGCCAAAACATCGCCATTCATACATGATTGAGTAAATCAAGCGGTTCGTTATGGATGACACGTTAAAGGGTTTGGTAGAGCATTAATACTTTACTATACTAAAAACAGAGCCTGTCGCTTGTCTAGGCATCCTATGTATCCCCATCTTCGTGACAGAAATAGGTAAGGCACCGACGGCTGTGTTTTGTCTATCTTTGATGGCCCTCCTTAATATGGGCACGGAGAATGGCTCGATAATGGTTCACTTTCTATCATAGAGTGTACCTGTCGATACTTCCGGTCCCCCTACGTACCAACTCGTCTTCTCACGGCGAACTCACTGACACACCGCCATACTTCTTAGAGCGGCAATACAGCCAGCGCCGCTGCGTATTGAATTTAATCAGCGACCTCAGGTAATAGAATTAGTGTTTGCACGCAGGTTTCAGTAATTCCCAGAGACTTTATATGACTTGCACGTTTGGTCCGTTTGCATGTCTTCAAACTCATTTCTTTTTCTGCTCCAAGAAAATCAGAGTGGAAAACCTTTATTCATGAGCTTAGAGCATTCATATAAACGCTAGATATAATTGAAAAAAAAATATTGGACAGTGCAGTTATCAGCAAGCACACGTATATTCTGTAATCTGAAGCTAAATTGCAGACAATATGCCAAACAAGAAAATACGCATGACTCGAGGTATCAGAAAACCTATAGGACATTCGTCAGAGCGCTATGCCAAATTACGGCGTATGCTGGAGTAGCTATCTAAGAACTGAGGCGTGTGCCGAAGGTGCCAGAAAACTGCTAATAAGTTCTTTATATGCCAATTCTGATTCGGATTTATGCTGGGGCTTCTCTTTTCTTGGCGCCAACGACTCAGCTATTGCTCTCATTCCCAAAGCTCTCATAAGCATCGTCAAGCAACAAATACGCAGGTAATAAAGGTTATGGACGTTATTAAAAGAGGAAGCTGGTGCTACAGTCAGATTTTAACGAGACGACTGGTAGGGAATGAGAGAAAGCGGGGAAAAGCATTCCAAACTCATCTGTGCTCTTACCCTTTTTCGCCAATAGTTTTCGATGTCAAGTCATCTCATGCAAGTGACATCATTCAATTAGTACTGTGACTTAAAGTATGGAGCAGAGAGCATTGGCAGTGGTCTCACTGTTACACAAAGATATCTGCAAAATACAAAATGCAATGCCAGCTCACTACCAATTAATTCCGTCTCACTGTCACTGTTCCAGTGTCTAAGTTGCCTGCTTTACATTTTAGCGCACGAGAGATATTGACAATATGTTGTGCTTCTTTGTAGGCATCATGAAATATTTCGAGTCACAGTAATTATTGCGTTGTATTTTACAAGGAAAGTTCGCTGAGTGTTGCTGCTTAGGACTTTAAGGCATTTGACATCCCAGACGAGGCACTTCTCACATAGTCATATATCCTACGGATGATGTCGATCTCGTCAATTACGGCGTTCGTGACCATGTCGATGAACGCCAGCACAATGATGGCGATGAGGCAGACACCTCCGATGACCATGACATGCTCCTTCACGTATCGGTTTGTCGCGTCCGGACAGTTTCCCGTGTGGACGCGGAACCAAGCGTCGTGGTCGGACAGGTTCAGCGCGCGGCGTCCACAGAAGATGCCCGTGAAAGCTGATTCGGGTCGGCAGCATGACGGTGGTACCGAATAACGCTCGTGGCTCGGGTTGGTCACGTCACAATGGAAGTAGCTGAAAAAGCAAGGCGAATGACGCAGATAGGCTGCTGGATTATCCCTGCACGCTGACGAATTGTACTAATTGCTGAATACCACCGCAACACGTTTGACGTGGACGCTGCACTGGATATGCATAAATTGAACAGGTGCGTCTGCTCTGGCAGCCATGAAGCACTGTCCAAGTCAATACATTCGCGACACCGGCTGGCATCTGGAATAGCAACGATACCATTTGTTCCCTGATGTGCCCATGTTACTCATTCAATAAAAAGCAATGAAAGGTATACCGCAATTATCCATAAGGAACTTGCAGTGGTATCATCAACGACCTATGTTAATCTTTATAAAAGTTGGTAGTTTTGGTTAAATTATGCATGAAAATGGGCCAAATTTAACGCTTGCTTGGCAATGACACAGTGTACGTGCATGCATGTTTGTATAGCTTGTAGCATAACCTGAGAGAGAATAAAGTGGCTGCCAATGTAAAAATGGTGTATCTACAATATACACGTACGAAAGCTCTCGTTGTAAGATAGTAGTTAAGATTTGAGTTTTTATTGCGTAATTCGGCAGTGTGGTCCTTTATATTTACACAAATGTTTTCAAGCAACTTTGATTAGCTGTTTCACACACGTTGGACGAGGATTTCTTATAGTGATGAAAAAAATAGTCGAAAACTGGAGAAAGCTGCAGTGTTCAGAGACTCTGCTTGAATTCGACTGATTTCTAGAGCAGCCGTTATACACAGCGGACACCGGTCTATAAAGAAGCTTATTGTGATACACTTAATGTAGGTTTCCTCCGCTGTAGTGTTCTTCGTTGTTGCTTTCCAAATACACTATTAGCACAACTTACCAAAGCGACTTACTCTTATCAAGCGCGAATGCTACCCGCTGTGGAGGCCAAGTGATTAAGGCCATGCGCTGCAAAGCACCGATAGCACAGGATCAAATTCTGGACACGACGGTCGCATTTCTATCGGGGTGTACTGCAAAAGCATTCATGTACCATGCAATTTGTGCACGTTACAGAAATCCTGGTGGTCAAAATTATTCCGTAGACCCCCACTACGGCGTTCCTTAAAATAATGTTGTGGATTTGGTACGTAAGGTCTCCAAAGACGAAATTATGCCCATCCAACGCAGTGTGGGAATTGATGTTAGAAAAATTTTGTGCAGTTTGCTGTGATTGGCGATAATTACAGTAATGTTGACGGCGAGTGCTTGATTTCTTCAGTTCCTCAACTTTCGCATGAGTTATATTCTACATTCTGTTCCATCTTCCTTCTATAATGGTACCTTTGCTAACCGTCCACTTTTGGTTTTCCAATTATTCTCTTTTATGTGCCTTTTATGTACTCTGGTTTCTAGTTGTCTAAATTTTCACATTTTTTCTAATTCTCCGCTTATTCTGGTTTTATCCGAATTTTCATTTTGCTACGCATAGTGGTGTCTTCGTATTTTGCCGCGTTCGTTGTTTTTCTCACAAATTGTGATGACAGTATGTTCGTGTGTACTCCTCTCCCCTTATGTGGGGAGAGGGGTACACACGAACATTTTTGAATGAATGAATATATATATATATATAATGATAATAAATGAGCCAACAGCCCGCTTTTGTGAGCCAAGTTTCCCTTCATACGCTTGAGTAAAGAACTGATTATTTGCTACACATGATCTCGTTTTAAAACCTCAAGGTACATGTACTTAAGAATCCTGAGATCTCATTTTCAGATTGTTGAAATGTCAGGCCCCGCTTTTAGAGAAACGAAATTTTCAATAACCATTTACATTTATAATACACGATAACAACAAATTTCTTTCTCCTATCCAGATTATTACGTTTAACACTGTCAACTTTTGCATACAAGAATTGCCGGTGAATTTGCGTTGCTTGCCAAGAAACAACGCAAGTGACCTGGCTTGTTCACACTTCCGTCCTCTATTTGCATTCCTGATTGAAAATGGTTCCATTCCCATTGGCCAAAATGTAATTATCATTCTTCTGTAGTTGTCCTATTCTGCATAGATAAATTCGTGTTTTCCGTTTGAATCGGAAGTGTATTGTTCAGTGCACTAGACGTTGGTTGTTCGACAACTAATTTACGCGAATTTGATGCGTGTTCTTTGTCCTTTCGTCTATAGTATGTTTGTGAGTCAAAAGTAAAGAATACATTACGAAGGGAACATGCTTAACAGCCTTGTTGATGTAAACTCGCCATTCAATCTTTTTTTTTACGTGTGCTTTCCTAGGTGATTATTTTGCGTTAGGAAAGAGCGAAGCCTACTTCTACACTGGTAATGCGACAACTCATAAAGCGCCATTTTTATTGTTTTGCAGTTGCAATTAGGAAGGCCGTGCAACAGCAAAATCTTTTGTAAGTAAACATCTTGGTTCCTACTAGTGACGAATGCTTTTTGATTCCTTACTGTCACAGTACGTGTCCGGGGAAATATATATATATATATATATATATATATATATATATATATATATATATATATATATATTTATATATATATATATATATATATGCGTCTTTATGTACATAGCATAGATTGCCTAGCAATACCAAATCGAACGATTTTTAAAAGTATCGGTCACGTTCATCATACTAGCATCAAGCTTCTTGTGTCTTGATAAGGAACAAGCTTGCGTGCATAAATACGATCATATATTTAACTTCCCAAGTATCAACAGTTGGTTCTTAACGCACTGAGGTAGCTAATACAATGTCCTCGACATTTACTAGCCAACCTTTGATGTTGTCAATAAAGAATATGTGAAAACACCAATAATAATTTGTTTTCACCTTTGTAGGGTCGCTAGAATTCAAACCGATTCAGATAAACAGCAGTTATCACGTGAACCCGGCCACCCACATAAATCCCCTCTCTGTCACCAACATCATTTACACTGCCCCATGAAGAATGTGCTTCGTAGATTGCCGTGTTTACGTTCGTTGCTTTGAGAAGCAGCGTATGCGCATTCATCATCTATCTACTAGTGACTCACTCATTCTGTTCCCTCATTCCATGCTGTATTGCATTTGTACCGCGGGAACCTTTCCGCCGTCAGCATTCGACCCAATTAACGCACGTGTAAATACCGAAACAGCTTGTCATAAACGTAGAAAGTAACCGAATAAAGAAACAAATGTTGGCTAGCTTCAAGGCTGCAATGCGGCGCTGTGCCGTTAGTGATGGTGGCAGGGTTACAGAAGGTTAAAGGCGTGAAGACTGCCATGAAATGGACGTCATAGGCGTTCTATTTCCGAGTAATATATTGCTTCGAGTGAGCCTGCAAATTTCTAATAATTCTTCGCGTGACTCTCACATGAACTTCCTTATAGAAAAATATAATTCTTCAGCTTAGTACTATGATGACTAGCATCTAAATGGTCAAATTCAAAAGACAACGGGATTAGTTATTCAGCCAATAATGATCCAAGTACCCAAACTAACCACATAACTGTTCAAATTACTCCAATAGTAAAAACTACAAATCAGGCCCCGGTAACGAAAGAGATAATGTCAATCTCAGAAACTCTACAGCTAAAAATTATTAGTTTCTTTATTTAAAAAAAATACTTTCAAAATGTTCTGTCTGTGGCAGGTAATAAAATATTACATTTTAGAACGCATTCTAAAGCATCAATTTAAGTTCTTTGCACCGCGCTCTGTTGCTGTAGCCTTTCCTGGTTTTTCAAGGCGCCCGTGAAATAAATGTTGGCCTGGTATTTTCGCCTACATACCGCAATAGTGCGACTTTCAAACACTCTGTGAACTTACTGCTATGCCGATCAAACGCAAATATTTGAATATACGTGAACCGAAGCTTACCTGAAAGGGTCATTCAAATGCTATAAATTTCATTCTTGCGTCTTGCGCGGAAAAGAAACTGGCGCCCGCATGTGCTGTCGCATACGTGTGCTAATCAATGCGACAAATATTTTAGTCTTGCGCTTCTTAATGTCAAAGCGAGTCTTTCTTTCGAAGTTAGGCGCACTTTTTCTTACGTCATTCATCATCATCATCATCATCAGTCTGGTTACGCCCACTGCAGGGCAAAGGCCTCTCCCATACTTCTCCAACAACCCCGGTCATGTACTAATTGTGGCCATGCCGTCCCTGCAAACTTCTTAATCTCATCCGCCCACCTAACTTTCTGCCGCCCCCTGCTACACTTCCCTTCCCTTGGGATCCAGTCCGTAACCCTTAATGACCATCGGTTATCCTCCCTCCTCATTACATGCCCTGCCCATGCCCATTTCTTTTTCTTGATTTCAACTAAGATGTCAATAACTCGCGTTTGTTCCCTCACCCAATCTGCTCTTTTCTTATCCCTTAACGTTACACCTATCATTCTTCTTTCCATAGCTCGTTGCGTCGTCCTCAATTTGAGTAGAACCCTTTTCGTAAGCCTCCAGGTTTCTGCCCCGTAGGTGAGTACTGGTAAGACGCAGCTATTATACACTTTCCTCTTGAGGGATAATGGCAACCTGCTGTTCATGATCTGAGAATGCCTGCCAAACGCACCCCAGCCCATTCTTATTCTTCTGAATATTTCTGTTTCATGATCCGGATCTGCCGTCACTACCTGCCCTAAGTAGATGTATTCCCTTACTACTTCCAGTGTCTCGCTGCCTATTGTAAATTGCTGTTCTCTTCCGAGACTGTTAAACATTACTTTAGTTTTCTGCAGATTAATCTTTAAACCCACTCTTCTGCTTAGCCTCTCCAGGTCAGTGAGCATGCATTGCAATTGGTCCCCTGAGTTACTAAGCAAGGCAGTATCATCAGCGAATCGTAAGTTACTAAGGTATTCTCCATTAACTTTTATCCCCAATTCTTCCCAATCTAGGTCTCTGAATACCTCCTGTAAACACGCTGTGAATAGCATTGGAGAGATCGTATCTCCCTGTCTGACCCCTTTCTTTATTGGGATTTTGTTGCTTTCTTTATGGAGGACTACGGTGGCTGTGGAACCGCTATAGATATCTTTCAGTATTTTTAGATATGGCTCGTCTACACCCTGATTCCGTAATGCCTCCATGACTGCTGAGGTTTCGACAGAATCAAACGCTTTCTCGTAATCAATGAAAGCTATATATAAGGGTTGGTTATATTCCGCACATTTCTCTATCACCTGATTGATAGTGTGAATATGATCTATTGTTGAGTAGCCTTTACGGAATCCTGCCTGGTCCTTTGGTTGACAGAAGTCTAAGGTGTTCCTGATTCTATTTGCGATTACCTTAGTAAATACTTTGTAGGCAACGGACAGTAAGCTGATCGGTCTATAATTTTTCAAGTCTTTGGCGTCCCCTTTCTTATGGATTAGGATTATGTTAGCGTTCTTCCAAGATTCCGGTACGCTCGAGGTCATGAGGCATTGCCTATACAGGGTGGCCAGTTTCTCTAGAACAATCTGCCCACCATCCTTCAACAAATCTGCTGTTACCCGATCCTCCCCAGCTGCCTTCCCCCTTTGCATATCTCCTAAGGCTTTCTTTACTTCTGCCGGCGTTACCTTTGGGATTTCGAATTCCTCTAGACTATTTTCTCTTCCATTATCGTCGTGGTTGCCACTGGTACTGTATAAATCTCTATAGAACTCCTCAGCCACTTGAACTATCTCATCCATATTAGTAATGATATTGCCGGCTTTGTCTCTTAACGTATACATCTGATTTTTGCCAATTCCTAGTTTCTTCTTCACTGTTTTTAGGCTTCCTCCGTTTCTGAGAGCATGTTCAATTCTATCCATATTATACTTCCTGATGTCAGCTGTCTTACGCTTGTTGATTAACTTGGAAAGTTCTACCAGTTCTATTCTAGCTGTAGGGTTAGAGGCTTTCATACATTGGCGTTTCTTGATCAGATCTTTCGTCTCCTGTGATACTTTACTGGTATCCTGCCTAACGGAGTTGCCACCGACTTCCATTGCACACTCCTTAATGATGCCCACAAGATTGTCGTTCATTGCTTCAACACTAAGGTCCTCTTCCTGAGTTAAAGCCGAGTACCTATTCTTTAGCTTGATCTGGAATTCCTCTATTTTCCCTCTTACCGCGAACTCATTGATCGGCTTCTTATGCACCAGTTTCTTCCGTTCCCTTCTCAGGTCTAGGCTAATTCGAGTTCTTACCATCCTGTGGTCACTGCAGCGCACCTTGCCTCCTCTTGTCCTGTATCTCGTATCTCGTATCTTGTCTCTAATGCGCAACGTGTTTGACTCGAAGGTGGTGCCAGATAGGAAGCGTGCAGCCAAGAAGTAGCTTACGGTTTCAAACATAGGCATTTGATACAGTATATACTAGAGTGAACTGTGGCGCTAGTGTCTACGGGAGCTGCGAGCAGGGCAATTCATCTAACACGGGAATGATGGTTAGTACATCCACTTACGTAAACCTTATCGTTTTGCCTTCAAACGGCATTGTTACTTTTGTCATCAGTACGATGTTATCAATAACTAAATATACATTAATAAGATCGTACAGTGGCAACATTCGAGCACAGTACCTCTGACACACAAATCTCATATTGAAATGATTATGTCACGGGAGTATGCGTCGACAAGCGCCATAGAAAACCATTTCTCGCGGGGAAAAAAGCTAGCATGTGAAGGCGTTTGGCGCGTTCAGATTTAGCCACCTCGACAGGCGTTGCCGCTGCAGTCAGTGGCGATTATGTGTGTTCGCAGGGTCTTATTGACGTCTGCATTGAGATAAGTATAGATCTGAAACTAAGGCTTTTAAATTGATGCCCATTAAGGCAGATAAATAGTAATAAACAAATATCATGCTGATTGCTACTAATATTTGTACCGCAAAATCTACACTTGATATGTCCACAGACACATAGTGAATGGGCCAATATATTTGCTTTCGTATATGCGAAATAGAGTTGGGTATGCCTGTTCTTGTCGAAGTGACGATTTCTTTGCGGACTATCCCGGACTTCCTCGACCGTGGTTCCCGCCTTCTGCTGCTCGTGCTTTCGCCAAAAAGTTCGCGCTCGGCTACGGATGGCGGCGCCATCAAGAGCGGTGGCTTACACTTCTTCACCCGCAGTAGTTGAAGGTAGAGCGGGGGGGGGGGGGGGGGCGGGGAAGGCTGGCCTGGCCATGCGGGTTGTTGGCCGCTGACGGAGAGGGCAAGGGGGTGGCCACCTGATGAGCCGCGATGAGCCGGGAAGAAGGGCACCGGACATGGCCTCGCATTGGGCATTCGTTGCGCGCCAGGCAACCGTGTGTACGGCCTTATTTGAGCCTCAAAGGGAAGACCAAGCAGCAGAAATAAATTGCGGAGAAAGACAGCGTGCCTCTTACAACGCATATTGCGCTGGTTGCGTTCAAAGGTGCATTTTATTACACTGCTCCTGGCTCGTGGCAATATTGAGCTAGATGCGAAGGTGTTCGTGAACACTGCCTCGTAAGCTTCATTGTATATTGATTGCAATAGAGCAGGTCGGATCTGCTACATTTTTTTTATTAAAACGTACCAGCTCCATTGTGACATGTGCTCCGTTGTGACTAACGGTAATCGTATGGAAATCATGATGTTTATCAACATGGAGTCGTTATCACAAATAGCTAGTTGGCGTTGCCACAATATAGATGTCCCGCTTGTCACCCTCATGTATCGACGTTCCGTGGACAATGAAATGAAAGGCCGACATCAGGAAGGCGAAAATGCAGGAGCCTTTATTCCGTGCTAGATTATGTCACTCAGGCCAACCAGACTAACGAAGGAATGAATTGGAAAGGCACGCCTTGTGCCAAGGGCCAAGCGTAACGCGGCTTATATCAGCGCATGTGTTATCGCAGCGCGATACATATTTTTCCTCTTGAAAAAAAAAACAACGTAGAAAGAAAAAACAAATTGCTTCAAGTGATTTGCTTAATGTTGCTGTCATATTGCAGGTGCTGGGGAGGCCGGCTGTCCCTGCTGGATCGTCTAGGGGAAGGAGTGGAAGCTTACGTTGTAGCGGAAACAGAGGCACTCGAAGTGGCAGGAACTGGTGCTTACGGATTGATCTGGTGATTAGCCTCGTCGGCGACATCGTTTCCAAACACCTCCGGGTTGAAAGGTTTGCCTGTGGGAAGTAAATGTTGCCAGTAGCGCTGAATAACCTTGTTTTCTTCGGTTAGGATCTTGTAAGACCTCGGGAGTGTCCTGGTAATAACGTTTGCTTTCTGTGACCCGCATTTTTCTTCACCCTGACAATTAGATTTTTTCAAGTGGTGAAGGTGGACCTCTTGAACGATCCGTCTGAATATGCTTGTGTACTTGCGTGTTTGTTCGATCGTTGAAATCTGGCAAAGTCGACCTCAGCTGTCTTGCTTTTAACACTTCTTCGGGTGACCGTCCGTTTTCAGGAGGAGTTGACGTGTAACTAAGGAGACGCAGCGAAAAATCTTCATCCGCTTGCTTCGTTTTCTTCATGATCCGCTTCATTATTTGCATTCCATTCTCTGCTAAGCCTTTAGAACGAGGGAACTCCAAACTCCATGTCACATATGGGAAATCTTATTTGCTTGCGAAAAGGTGAAAGTTTCAACTAGAGAACTGGGGTTCATTATCGGTCTAAATTCTACGGGGATACACCATCTTGTAAATATGGCACCCAGTTTTTCGATGACTCTTGCCGATGACATGTCGTTAGGCCCCTCGATTTCTGGAAAATATGGGTGAGCGTCATATACAGTCAGATACAATTTTCCGATGCACTGGAATAAGTCGACGCCGACTGTATACCACAGGTAGTCTGGTGCCGGTATCATAAGTAGTGGTTCTACAGTTTGTATGTAAGCGTAGGGTCTGCACACCCCGCATTTTCGGGTCATAGCAGCGATTTCAGCATTCATGCCCGGCCAAAACACAAATCTTCGTGCCCTCGCCTTACATTTATTTAGACCCATGTGGCATTCATCAATGCGTTCTAGCATCTCTCTGCACATGATCACATGCACTATTACTTTGCTGCATTTTAGGACGACACACGTTCTACAGAAAGTTCGCTGGTGAAAGGTTTCAGCTCTCCCTGTTGTAGGAATTGGGGTCGGGCATGAAATGAATGGTAGCTGGCCCATGCCGTCGTCCGACTCATCCACGCTGAGGTGGTTGTTGAAGAAAGGGACTTCTTCTCATAGAGAATGAGGAATATTGGAGGATTTATTTAAAATATCTACAATAATGGTGGGGAACGTTACAGGTCATCAGTCTATCATGACTGAAAGAAAATGCACACCTAGCAGCCGTAAACGGCTGCTTAAATACAATATGTCCTCCCTAGATCCCTAGGTGAGTAAAAACTGTTGTTGAACCTTCGACCAATGGGAGCGTTCAAATCATCGTAGACGACCGGCCATTGATGAGGAGGGTTCACACACTAACTTCCGTCCATTGGTTTCACTGAACACACCGAGGTGAGAGGGTTGTCATAGATAGAGGTCTTGACTCAAGCAGGCGCCTCTTGATCCCAGAGCTGACCACGCATTCAGTAGCCGCTGCGTCTGTCTATTGACTGTGACCACCCGTGGGGCCGGTGAGAAAGCACCGCTATACATCTCCTTCCAGGAGTTCCGCTGATCCAAGCAAATCGTGAAGGTGACAGCAAATTAACTAACAATACTCGCTCCGCCGAACGTTGCTAGACTTGTCGGCGCCACTGGGCTGTTGAGGTGGTGCATTGTTGTCCTTGCGAAGCTAGTCGTCGCAGCGGGTTGGGAAGGCTTCGAAGGTCGCTTCTCCAAAAATCGCCAGCCCGCGCAGGCTAATCGTAACAGCCCCTCCATCGCCCCGAAAATCTCAACTGGCCAGTGCTGATAACCACTGGGCAGGAAGAGAATTGTTGGTGGCAAGGGGGGTTGCCTTGACTTGCAGTGACCAGCTGTGAAATGATGACACCACCCCAAAACATCCAACAAGGACAGGTAACTGCAAAGTGAACCCCACAACACGGATCTGCGCCGAGATGAGATATCTTGGATCTGACTTTAGACCCGCTTGGCTTCAAAGAAAACAAAGGTGCAGAAACGACAAATGCTGCATTTCGCTACGCCAATTTTCGAAGGAATTTCCTACTGACGAATTCAGCACTGATTGATGGAGTCCTGCTAAATGAGAGTAGATCTTCTAGGCTTAACTAGATTAGCAATAACAACCCCAAAATTTTGGCGGTATTCTTAAACGCAGAATTCAAATTAGCCTGCTCAAACTATCCGCATTGCTATGTAACTGACCCTTCTTCCATCTAACGAAGTTGTACTCTTGGAGAGTGAGGCTCCATTGGAGCAAACGGCAATTTTTCAGTGACATTTGATTGAGCCACGTCCGAGGACAGTGGTTCGTCTCGATGATGAACCTCGCTCCGTGCAAGTAACACGACAACTTCTGGACTGCCCAAACTAAACAAGCACATTCCTTCTCCGAAGCCCACTGTAGGCTTCCTCTCTTACAGTTAGTTTACGGCTGGCATAGAGGATAGGATTTTCCTCATTATCGCCGCCGACCTGACTAAGTACCACCCCCATACCCCTGTCGCTTGCGTGGAACTGAACTATGAATTCCTTTCTGAAATCTGGCGCACTAAGCACACGACGAGAAACCAATAGCGTTTTCAAACCTTGGAAAGCATTCCCTTTGTCCTTATCCCAGCGCACGATATTCTGTGCTTCCTTTCGAAGGGCGTCCGTTAAAGTACTTGCTTTTGCGAGTAATTCGGAATGTACCGTTGGTAGTACCCCACAAGTCCCCAAAATGAACGAATGTCTGTTTTCGTGCGCGGTTGTGAAAAATATCCAATCGTATCTATGTTTAGCTAGGCTGGCTGTCTCGTGCCCTGACCGACAAGCTGGCTCAGATAAGTGACCTGTGAGCAGCCAAAACTTCACTTTCCCGCATTCATCGTTAAGCCTGCTTTCCTCAACAGTGAGAACACCTGTTGCGATGCATGCTGTTTCCAGCTGTCCGAAAAAATTCTGCATCAGCAAGATCTGGCAAGAACTTCTGCAAGTCTTTTAGAACAATTTCCAATAAATTAGACAAGCCAAACGGCGCGTTCTTCAGCCCGAAACTGAGGGCGAGAGGGCGAAAAGTGCCTACAGGTGTGATAAATGCGGAATGGCGGCTGGCACTTTCTGAAAGGGGAACTTGCCAGTATCCCCACACGAGATTTATAGTTGAAATGTATTTAGCATCGCTAGCTCGTTCGATTCGTTCTTCAATGTCGGGTATCGAGTATAGCTGGGGCGCTATAACGTAAAACTATTCCAAACTTTTCTATTCCATTTCTGCTATCAGCCCTCCACGATTGGTCAAAAGCTTTTCGACCACCCCCACTTCACCTGTCTGTCACGCGACGTCACAAAAACCACGATACCTCCCCATCTGATATGATGTGTACAGACTGATTAGGCATGATTTGACAGAAAAAAGAAAAACAGTTACTTCTGATTCGACCCCTTTTTGCCATTAGGCCTCGGCTATTGGTAAAACTTTTTCGGGCTGCACCCACTTCACCTGCCAGTCACGTGACGTCACAAAACCGCAAGAACTCACCGCGTCAAAGTGACGTGCACGCGATAAAGATGCATTAATATGCCGAACAAAACTAGATTTTCTGCGGTATAGCCGCAGGCTGCCCCGTTCCGAAAGGAATAGAAGATGGCTGCCGCCGATCGCTCAGATGCTGGCTACTTGCACCTGCCGGAGAACATGGGTGTATTTGCGTATAATAAAACTTCTTGCGTGGCCGTGTAACGTTTTCGAGCACTTTCGGCACGTTTACCCCCTCGTTCTGCTGACTCTTCTTTGCTGAGGGTCCGTTTTAGCGTCATTCTTGAGCTTACGCTGCATGCCGCCGCGATTTTCGACCAGCCACCACAAGCTAAGTAAGGGAAAGCCGACCAATCGTAGACGCCAGCACCACCCTCTTCATACGGTTATCGACTTTCAGTGCAGTGGCTCGGCCCCATCGAATCCCTCTCCACTTGAGCGTTCTCCTCGCCTCTTGTCAGCCAATTAGATACGACAAGCCGCTCAGTGTAGGCAATGTTATTCGTTTTTCAAGCAAACAAAAGTGACCTCCTATAAACGAGGAGAGCGTTTGATTGGTCTGTTCAGACAACCCTGCGGGTGACCGCCCGGTGCTTGCGTTGGTGGTTACGCAAATTTGACGTCAGGAGATTGGAATAGAAACATATTGGAATAGTTTTACGTTATAGGGCCCCTGGTCCCTAGTGATGTCATTTAACTTCATCTTGTCAACACACGGACGAGGGCCCTTATAGGCGTCTCTAAATGCAATCGCGGGCACGTGTAGTCCCTCTCAGCGGGCTCCATAACTCCCAACTCTAGCATGCGTTGTACCTCTGCCTCCATAATTCCTCTCTGTCGGGGAGACACTTTGTAAGGCTTTCATCTTACGGGTTCGGTTGATGTCAGCTCTATTTCATGCGTAATTAGGTCGGTTCTACCAAGCCGATCGCTGTATCTGTCGAGATATTCCCCTAACAGCCTCCCTAGCTCAGCTAGCTGCTCCGCACTAACAGCGTGCGAGCTTACCGAATGTTTTACCACTTCTGTCAGGCTGACTTCGGAGTCGGAGGTCGCCTTATACTCATTAAAATCGGTACTAGTGTCATCCTGCTCATTGATAGTAAAGTTAACGACTCCGCTCCGCTCTGCGTTCGGCTTCAACAAATTGCAGTAGTATATCCTCACCTACTTCCTGCGAACGGGCATTTTCAGAGCATAGTTAGTATCTGAAAGTTTGTGGAACACGTTAACGGGTCCATCCCAGTGAACTTCAAGCTTGTTCTTTCTTGAAAGTTTGAGGATCATTGCGAGGTATCCGGTGGTAAACGTAGGAAGCCTCGCGTTCTTGTCGTAAAAGAACTTGGCGTTCTTCTGAGCTACTCCCATGTTCTTTTCGACTAGTTCTTGAATTGCACTTATACGTTCCAGCAGATTTAGCACGTGTTGTACCACTGTTGGATTCTCTCCTCTTTCCTCGCACATTTCCCTTAACATTCTCAGTGAAGAACGGAGTGTCCTCTCATACACTAGTTCTAATGCCGAGAACCCTGTAGCCTCATGAGGAACCGTTGGCAAAGCAAACAAAGGGGCTGGAAGACAATTCTCCCAGACCTCCTTGTGCTCGTAAGAGAGCGCCCGCAAAACTCGCTTAAGCACTGAATGCCACCTCTCTACACTATTTGACTGAGGATGATAGAATGAACTGTGTATCAACTTTACCCCGCACTTTTGTAAGAAAGTAGAAGTATGTGAGCTGGTGAATACTGACCCTTGATCCACCTGAATTTCTACTGGAAACCCAACACGTCCGAATACTGAGAAAAGCGGGTCTACTTCTATTCTGGAGCAGAGCTCTTCCAGAGGGATTGCTTCCGCAAACTTTGTAGCCGCCGGACACAGCATAGTAAACAAGTACCTGTAACTCGACTTTTTCTTTGGTCGAGGCGCTACCATATCTATCACAAGTCGTCTGAAAAGTTCTGAAATAAGGGCACTACGTTTACTGGAGCTTTCCAGGTTTTTCCTGGTTTACCCGATCGCTGGCAGGTGTGGCATTATCTTACAAAATTTTCTACATGTTTGAAACAGCCAGGCCAGTGGTATTCCATAAGCTATCTTTCTTTAGATTAGTTTGTTCCTAGGTGGCCAGATCACTCATCTCCTTGACAGAGACGCAGAAGATCCTCCCTGTACTTAGTAGGTACGACTAACTGATCTAGACTTCTCCCCTTTCTGTCGCTGTAGTGCCAATACAACAATCCTCCTCTGTCTTGTATCGTCACGTTGCACCTAGCAATACCTTCTTTAGCTGTGCGATGCAATGTGACCCTCTGTCCACACGTCAGAGCCGATCAACGTTCTTTGAGGCCAGTGATAGTGAATACCCTGTTTCGCTTGCGAGTGCGTCAGCTGGCTCTTGCTGCAGGCGTGAACATTTGACACCCTTATTATATGCTCTTATTGAGCTGGTCAACTGGTAGGATTTACTCAACCGTTCTTTTGACCCTCGAGGCTAGCTCAGATTCGCTTATTGAAATTACCTCTTTTGCTACTTCTGCTGGAGCAGCTTTGTAATCTTCAGCTGAAAGGGACGCGATTTTACGAGCTTCGCCTCGCGTCGGTGCCTGTACTACGCCTTGTCCCAATTTAAGCCGTTTGTCACGGAGTAACTGATCCGACCGATTCGAAAAAAAAATGTAAGGGTACTGCAACGACAAAAATTTGGAAACTGCAGCCTCGGTCACGAGGTTCCCGAACGGTCCACTGATTTTGACTTTGGCCATGGGCAGACAAACACTGTGTCCTTCTACAACCTGTTTGATCCATGCTACTTCTCCAGTGAAGTCACCTACCATTATGTAAGACGACTGGACAATCTCCGTGGTGGCGGCACTCTCTCGCAGCACCCGGCATGGTTTGCCATTAACTTGCAGGTCGTGAAGATATGGGCTTAAAAGTTCCATATTCTCGTCTTTTTCATCAACGTAGGAGAAAACTACGCTAGGCTTCCCGCAGATTACAGCGATATGTCCGAGTTTGTGGCACGCGTAGCAGCGGCTAGGTCTAAAGGATTCGATTTTTTTTCTGCCCTTTTCGTACGGTTTCCCCGTTTCTCTTCTCCTTGCACTTTTCTGAGGTCTTTTTCTCCCCGTCTACAGGCTCCGGTTGTCTAGTCTGCGAACCCTTATAGAGCGGAAATGGCTTCCACGGTCGATTTCGACCATCCCAATTTCCGTCCTCGGCTTTCAGCTTTCTACGCGTTGCGTACTCTTCGGATAATTCAGCCGCCCCTTCCACAGTGTTTCCGTTTTCTCTGTCTTGCACCCACAGCTTCACAGATTGTGGAATGCTTTTGTAAAACTGCTCTAGACACATGCATTCAATAATCATGTCTCTGCTCTCGTACGCTTCCGCGCTTTTCAACCGCTCGACCAGGTTTGCCTTTAAGCCATGTGCAAACTAATTGCGAAACACGGAGCAAACAGGTCTTAATCCGCCTCCGTCCGCAAACCTTCGAATCAGCCGATACTTTTCGGGCTCGTAGTCACTACCGCCCGCGGACAGCATTCAAGCCTCCACGGCGACTTCATGGCAGGAGTGCACCGCCAACCTTGCCCGGGTCTTGTTCAAGTTTAAACAATAGCTGAACGTCCTATTCACCTTTAGATCGTCAAGGAATACCGTACACGCTTCTCTGGTCGTGCTTCCTGCTATCGTGAGTGCCGCGGCCACCACCAACCCTGGCTCAACGGATGCTGTTCACGCTCCCTTGGCCACTAGTCCGGCTGCCACGACTACAGTGGCCGCTTCCCCCAGCTCATTGCGCACAGGTTCCGCCCCTGGCTCACCGGGCAGCTCAGCCGGCAGCTTGACGGACGTCATACGAGCAATCTCACTGCTCTCGCAGCAGCTGAACCACATTGCTTCTGCCCGCTCCGGTTTCCCGTCTGCAACCGTAGCATTATCGATTGCCTCAGAACTACCGCAGTTCAACGGATTGCATAATGATCCGTTTCTGTGGGTGCAAGCAGCCAACGCGCTGGGTACTCGCCACGCCTGGCCCGACAAGGCATTATGACTGGTTGCAGCGCGGCGGCTTCGAGGTGGTGCCAAGACGTGGGACAACTACGAAGGACACAATTGTCGGCCCTGGGCAGATTGGAGCGCAGCTTTGATGGCTCTTTTCCATTCGCTCGCGTATGTCTGCGACAAGCCGGACCAGCACTGCTCTGCTACCGGATCCTCTGCGCTATACCACCTTGACGCGGAAATCGGGCCCAGCAGCGCCTTCACAGAGAAGGCTACGGGCTGCCCCGCCGCCAACGCCAGCTCACCGGGTGTCTCCGTCGGCTCCACTGAAGACAGTGGGAAACGCATGGTGACTACTGCTCCCCCGTTGACCCACCACCGGACGGCGCATCACAAACGGACAACTTCGGCTCCATCGCAACCTCTAAACACGCAGCAAGTCACCGCTGCTAGTTCCACACGGCAACAGTGATGCGCAGCTCGGAATGTGCAGCACCTCGCCTGTGCAGCTGCACTCGGGAAGGTTCTGAAAAATTGCCTCGTCAGCTGCTACGCTGCACACACCGAATACGAGGCATTTATACCACCGCGGGTTTGGTTTGGACGGTTTGGAAGTGGTCTCAGAGACTGAGACCACTTTAGGGCCAGAGTAGCGAGTAAAACTGCTCCACAACAAATCATCGCCGGCGCGCACGGAGGCGCCAACGTTACCACTCCAGGAACCCGTCCTCTCCACGGATCGTATGCTACCTGACTCGCCGGAGCCGCATGGTTCTATGCCCATGCAGTCGTTTGCCAAACTCATGACCATTCACGCCGCGCTTAGGGAGGCCTCGCTTAAGGGCATCCTCGTCAAACACCTCCCCACACGCGAAAGACACACAAGGCGCGCAAAAACACCGCAAAAGACGCGCAAAAAGATCAGACGAACAGCGCATGCTATTTTTCGTCAAGCTTGACTGAATCGCGCGCAACTACGAGCCGCGATCAGTCAGTGGCAACGTAGCGAAGAAGCACGCTATGGTTCAGCACAGGACTTCACTATTTGCACGACGCGTCAGTGCGGCCTGCCGCGGTTCACTGTACAAAGTCTCCTGTCGTGCTTTGCCAGGTGCAATCAGTTAACCATCGGCGAGACATCCGACCCCAGCGCAACACTCATTGCCGCCGCCCGAAAAGCTCGTTGCGCACAGGGCGGCCTTAACGAATTTCGGTTGACGGCTTTTATGTTAACTAACGGTTTTTGATCACCAGCGCGCCCTCGCAATCACATGAGCTATCTTCTGCAGCGTGGCCGAGTGTAATAACGAGTAAGATGCACTTGGGCTCACGCGCTCCTACTGTAGGCGTGGGCAGAGGGAAGACGACGAGGTACATAATAGAGCAGCCGGCCCAGTGAGCGGGTGTTGTCTCAGTTCGCTCCTTTACAGAGGCAATATTTTCGTAACTTCTTTGGGAAGTAACTTGCGTATGAAATGTGGGCTTAACTGGTAGCCCGGATGACCTCGTTTTGTTTCCTCAACTTGCCTGGATGTTCTCCTTTGAGAGCCGGGATAACAGCTCTGGCGTTTGGCTCTAAGCCAATTGCAGGTTGCCGACAACGGGAGCTAAAAGCATTTCATGCCTAAAAAACATTCAAGCGTGTCACTGTTTTCAAGAAAGTTATTTACTTATGTACATTCAAACATCTTTCAAATAGCCTGCTTGCGATACAATACAGCTTCCCAAGCGTTCCTTCAATATTGCGATAATATTCGGTAAGGCTGGTACAAAGGTCGCAGCTCTAAGAGATAGTCTATGACTTGTCCCTCGTCTCGCTCCTGCGTGCACGGTCCTGTCCAACTGCACCATAACGATAACTTGAACGTCTTATTTCTGGAAGAAAACTGGCACCATACTATGGTTCATGCTTAATTAAGGCAATTGTAACGAATTAAATGTATAGGGGTAGTACCTTTACCCCTTAGTTTGGTCTCAAGCGATGACACTCGATGTGAAGATCAGCCATTTATTTCGCTCTATTTAAACAATGAAACTCAGAGTTCAAGGTTGGCCTTTTTACAAGACTGCCGAAATCAAGCTCGCATCATACTAGGGTGCTTCGCTAGTTCTGGAAGAGACTTCCAGAATATATTCACAAATGTTCAGGAGCGCTGCGAGTGTTGTAATCCTTTGTGATGGGACTGTTAGAAAGATAAGAGCATTTGATGGCACGTAAATACATACTTACTTCAAGCAGAGACCGTTGGTTGTCTAGGCGTTCCCTGTATCTCGTAATTCCACGACTTTGATGCACTTCCATCTGTGATGGACTCCCACAATACAAGGATGAATAAGGGAGTGATAATGGTTCACGTTGTGCCATTCGGGGTAGCTTTAGATACTTCCGATCACTCTATGCACGAGGTCATCCTGTTTTGGTGAACTCCCTAACGCGCAGCCCTATTTCGTGAAGCTCCAGTGCAGTGAGCCCGACCGCGCATCGAATCATAGCTGATCAGGTGAAGTATGAGTTCATCTACCAGTTTGTTTCACCTGCTGTTTAATTAAGCAACCATACCACCGTTATAGCCCTGTGAACGACGCTCACACGGACATACGTTCATATCAGCGAAGCCAGGCGTCTCATTCATTGCGCACCTAGATTGTCACTGTTCGGGCTTATCGCTGTATGCGCGTTTACATAGAAAGGTTTCTTGGGTGCCAGTATTTGAATTAGAAAGGAAAAGTGGTCTGTCTGGTTTATCCATTCATCGTCGTGCGCCTGCGTTCAACAAACATATTTTTTTTTGTCACACGTCACACCCGGAGCCCAATGAACTCTACCATCTACATAACACCGTTCTCCCTTGACGAAAAGTATGATTTCTTTTGGGTATTACGAAGAATAATGATTATACCCGGCATTGCGTTATTCTTTGTTCATAACATCATTCTCTGCCATGGCGCGCCAGTCGTAGTCATCACAGATCGTGGCACACCCTTACCAGCACAGCTTCTGCACGAAGTCCTATAACTAAGTGGCACTGCGCCCCGAAATGCTATTGAGTACCATGCGTCGACAAATGGTCTGACCGAACGCTTAAACAAGACAATTGCTGGCAGGGTGTCCTTGTACATCATCTCACTTATGATACTACGCTTTAAAAAGCCACAGAATTCAGCCCATTTCGCTTGCTGTACTGGCGCGAAGTTACCACCACGTTGGACGCAATTTTATTTCCTCACACATGCGCAGCTGCTCTCCCGGATAGAGACTCCTTCGCCGAACGGGCAGAAGAAGCTTCTCGTCATCTTGCGCGAATGCGTAGTCATTGTAAGAAAAGTTATGATGCCAACCATTACAGCCTCCTGCGCTGAGAGGTCGTGTACAGAGCGGCCAATCACGTCTGGTAGTCCAGCCTTATACCTCAACGAGGCCGCTTCGAAATACTCCTACTCCGTTATTTAGGTACATACATAATTTCTCAACGACAAAACTATGCCAACTACAGAGTGATCCCAGCAGACTCTACATGACGCTCCCGATTTAAGCCTGAGCCAAAAATTGTGCACGTAGTTGGGATGAGGCCGTATTAATCACGATGAGTTACCTCTTCTCTACTCTCGTGCTGACGCTAGTTATCAGCTTCTTTCCAACCATTATTTTATTTTATCTACTTGCCTCTTTTGTGATCTGACTCAAACGTGTTTTACTATCGGGGCCGTCCATTTTCAGAGGAAAGAATATTGCCACGCCTCTGTTAATTCTTCATTCCCTAACCATCGTCATCAAATCAAGCGCCCATTTTAGACTGGTTCGGTGTAGAAGACTACGTTAACGACAAGGTGTTGGTCATTGTTACGGATCAATAAATAGATGAGGGAAGTAATCGTAGAGCTAGAATGATAGCCAATAAATCTGCCTGAAATACTGGTGTAAACTGGGGCTGTCAAGAGACAAAGACCAATTTATAGTTGACAAAAACATGCTCACGCCTGCTTTCTCTTCCCTGACATAAGCATCTAAGGCGAATACTGTAATTATAGGGAGGTTCTCACGGTGGTCATCTGACAAAGCTTTATGTATCTAAGAGACAGAAGCTTAGCATTATTAGCAAAAAGCTCATTGAATTCAAAGCTTACTTTCCCATGTGGGTAAATAAAAGAAAACCACATCACGAATTGATACTTGCACTGGTTCCAACAGCTTCTGCACCAAAATTACCTGGGGGCCGTGCAGTCGAGACCATTGATTTGCAAAGAATGCAGCCGGCTCTCGAATGAACACTTAGGAGAAGCGTCTCTGGGGAGATGCATAGATATTCAGTAATGTCGGGACTGTCAGTATCCGAAATCGAGTCTGAAGAGATGATAATGCTGTTCTCTGCCAGGCAGTTTCTCTCGCCTTTCCTCTCGCAACAATATAGAATGTAGTGTGGCGACTTTTGTCGCGGTTCTCACGTCCTTATTCGCGTCTTAAGTGTGACGAGGCGATTATTACGCGTAAATGCAATACACACAAGGCATTCAGCCCAACTTGCGGCTTTGCATACTACGGCGAGCAAGCAGCTTGCGCGCAGCTCTGATTTATGTGGTACTAATATTTATTGTGATACTTGGGAGCGTCAAAATTCTTGATCGTGTTTCTTTTTCCATTGCATAATACTTTACTTGATCCATCCTAACAGAATATTGAGAGATGTCGTGCACCCTGTTGTCCCCAGCGTAGCTTTTCGTCGTCAAAGTATGATAAGTCAAGATGAGCTGGAAAAGTTATGTTATGTCTCGAGCACAAGTTAACACTTTGATAGGTGAAATTCCCATTTTCGATGGCATGCAGCTGTGTTTGTCCAGACGACATCTTGTTCTTCCCATCTTCAAGTGACATCCATCAACTGCATTGAACAATATATTTATAATTCTGAATATTTCAAGGTTAGTTTGCACATCTTTGTGAGTTATTAGTATTTCTTAGTAATAGAATTGCCAATATACCCCACTACGGACAAGAAATAATTCATGAATCTAAGTGTATCAACTATTTATATCGTGTTAATCAGGGGAACGTGAGCTTGCGCAATCTTATCAAGTATGTTATGTTTCATGCATAACCAGGTAGTTGTTTAACTGCTATAATTGCCACATGCCGCTCTATAGGCAGCGTAGGGACATTCTCGTTGTGATTTATCAGAAGTATGTTTGCCCATAGTTGAATTTTAGTGCGCCTTCTTTTGTCGTGTTCCGTAATTCAAGATTAACTCCAGCGTTTTTTTTAGGGGCGGAGGCTGAGCAATCTTTTTAAGGTTTTATCAAAAAGCACAAAGGCCCATTCTATCTGAACTTAGGGCATACTAAAGCGAAAGAACATATGAATTCTGGCTACTACTCGACTAAAAAGCTGGCATCAGCAGAACTACACAAGCCACATTTTAGCCTTCATAAGCAACGTATGCAACATATACAAAATACTTAGATTTTCCAATATCCCTGAAAAAAATTCGGGCTGCTGTGAAGATTATCCGACGCTTTTCCGCAGCTTGGATATGGACATATTAATATTGCGTATTGCATCACGCAGAAAAACGGTATAAATCTTCTGCTGTTGGTACCGTATGGGAAAGCAGACCAAACAACAAAAACAAATAGAAACAACTACAGCAAAAAAAATAGCAAGCGTTTGAAAGAACGCACATCAGGGTGACGCGATTGCCATTCAGCGCATACCATCTGCTTCATCGACTATTGTTTAATATTGAATATATAGAATGGATAAATACACCCAATACATTTGAGTTCAGCAGACATAGTCCGTTTGTGCAATGACTTCCCATAATTTCACTTTCTATACATTTCGCATGAAAGGTAAACATTGAAGGTAACAGATCTGTAAAACAGTTTCGGTAATGATGGCTAAAGCGGCGGCCATGTTCCACCTTTATTTTAAAGCCTAGGATTGGGGAAACGCTAAAATATGTTACCACTATAGACTCGTTTTAATTTAAGACCGTCAGTAGAGGTACAGCCAGCGAAGCGTCAGCCAGCCGTCTTTTGCATTTTCTCCCGCTTTCGCATAATCTCGCCTGGTTCACGGCTTTGCTAACTTCGTCGCAAGATGAGGCTGGCAGTTGCTTAATGACTTAGGTTATGTTGCGTGTGTAGGATGTCATATCCTGTCGGAAAACACGTGAAGCAACGCTTCAAAAATGGCAGTAACTCTCTCGCAAAGAAAAGAAAGATAAAACTTCTGAAAATCAAAGCACAAACGAAATTTCTCTATCAGTCGTTTATGAAGGTCGCGTGTCTGCGTTACTCAAGAAGTACGAAACTGCCATCTCTAAGATGGTATGACTACCAACACAAAAAAAATTTCTCTGGTTTCGAAGGGCTTGCACATAGTATAGTTATACTTCGGAAGAGTTCGTGAACCTGTAATCTTCGGCAGAACGTGATCTCAAGTAATAAAAAGTAGGTTTTACTGAAAAAACGGAAAAGTTATGATTTTAAATTTACTAACAATAGTATTAAATTATCTGATCTTGTGCGCAACAGCACTAGATGCTGTTATAAAACTAAATAATTGGTACTTCATTTTTATGCTCGTACGAAAAATATCAGTATATGAAATAAAAATGCAAACTCGTTACATTTCCCAATCTCTTTAACCTCCTTCTGTAATTACGCCACCTAAGATTCGGTCAGCAGCCGGAGCTGAGCATATGTAATCGGAAACTTAAGCTTTGCTCAGCCAATAAATATTAACATTAAGCGAGTTGAAATTTACCTGTAAACAATATTTGGAATAAAAACATGCAATGACGGAATATTTATTGAATACCAGAAACCTCTCCGTAGGTACGTCGTCACGAAAAAAGATATTCCAAATCGTGCGTTGCTCTACTATTTACCAGTGGTCACTTTCAGAATGATTAGCGTAACTAGCTTACCAATCCTATGCAAGACGTACGTATTCTGTCCGAAACTTCACGAACGTGCTTGATTTCCACCGCAAAACCAGCTTAAAAAGCATGCCGCGGACGCTGTATTTTATTGTCGAGCCGAGTCAAGCATCCCGCACAATTTTTTGTGTGCGATGAGTGTTGTGCAAACCGCTGCCATGATTAAGCAATGTAGTTCGATTCGGTGTTTGGTGTCTTCACTCACATTTATTGTTTTCACCAAGTTGTGTCTGTTTTTAAAGAAAGAAATAGTGTACTAAGCATTTTCACTCCGATCATTTGGCCTTGTGACAACTGTTTCTGGCAGGATCTCTTTAAAATAATATGGCAACATTGCCGCTGAACAGTTGAACGACAGGTGTGGTTGATCGGTTGGTCAGTTTCGCCGATGTTGCAAAACCGTTCCTTGCTTTTCCGAAACAGAAGTGGTTTTTGTATGCAAGCCCAATAAAATTCGCCCTTTGATCGTTGTCGTTGTGGATCGTTTGATTTCATTGAATTTTAATCCGACTTCATCGAAGGAATTTTCCGTTGATTCCAGCGGTAATAGAAACGATGCCATCCTCGCTCTGGTCGAGTACACACACGATTGCGTAAGTGCCTATGACAAGTGTCCCCTTTCCACAGCAGAGCGGACTTGTGCAATAAAATATCAAATGGGTGGTGTTACTGATGTGTATGTCCCCAAACATCGTCCCTACTTGTTTGGAAGCATCGTTACCATAACAAGCTGATCACCGTGACTTCCACTAGATATCTTCTTTCAAATACCAGACAGCTAGGTGGTCTCTGTCACTAGGAATCACGTCGGCACAAGTACCAGTTTTATCTAGTGTATCTGTTCGCAAAAAAATAATTTTTTGATGTACATGTACACACCTTTGAACTAGACCTCCTGCGCAGCGGCACAGTGCTCTCAGCTTTATTTGCAATTTGCAGAAAAAATTCTGCGTGTCATGCTTCCGGAAGGAGACGGGAACTTTTCTGCGATTCGTATCTGCTTAATGCAATCATGACGATTGTTACGTAGTTTAGGGGTCGTATCCTGACACTTGTGTCTCTTCTCTAGGATGACCCCCGATATGAAGTTCGATAATTCGTATGAATTCACTTTCCGTTTAGTTCACTCTCTTTATAAATTTAAAAAGCCAGCCAAAACAACGCCATTCATACATGATTGAGTAAATCAAGCGTTTCGTTATGGATGACACGTCCAGGACATACAACATCTTCAGGAACACTGGGTGCGATTTATTGCTGAGGAATGAGGCTATGTCGAAGATGAAAGTGCTTGGTAGCACATTAATACTTAAATTTCATAAAAACAGAGCATGTTGCTTGTCTACGCATCCTATCTAGGCATCCCATCTTCGTGACAGAAATAGGTAAGGCACCGACGGCTGTGTTTTGTCTATCTTTGATGGCCCTCCTTAATATTTGCACGAATATTGGCTCGATAATGGTTCACTTTCTATCATAGAGTGTACCTCTCGATACTTCCGGTCCTTCTACGTATACAAACTCGTCCTCTCACGGTGAACTCACTGACACGGGGCGATATTTGTTTGAGCGGCAATGCAGCCAGCGCAGCGGCTCATTGAATCAAATCAGCGACCTCCGTTAGTGGAATTAGTATTTGCACACAGATTTCAGTAATTACCAAAGCCTTTAGACAACTTGCACGTATGGTGCTTTTGCATGGCCTAAAAAATCGTTTATTTTTTCGGCCCCAAGGAAAACAGAGTGAAAAAACTTTATTCAAGAGCTTAGAGCATTCAAATAAAGGCTACACATAATTGAAAAAGTAAATATTAGACAGTGCATTTAACAGCATGTACATATATATTCTGGAATTTAAAGCTAAATTGCATACAATATGCTAAACAAGAAAATGCAAATGAGTCGAGGTATCAAGAGCCCTCTGGGACGTTCGTCAGAGCGCTATTTCAAATTACGGCCTATGTTGGAGTAGCTATCTATGAACTGACGCGTGTGCCGAAGGTGCCAGGAAACTGCTAATAAGTTCTTTATATGCCATTTCGCATTCGGATTTATGCTGGGGCTTCTCTTTCCTTGGGGGCAACCACTCAGCTGTTGCTCTCTTTCCTAAAGCCGTCATAAGCTTCGTCAAGCATCGTCAAGCAACAAACAGGCTGCATAACATTACGCAGGTAATAAAGTTATGGACGTCATTAAAATAGGAAGTTGGTGTTAGTCAGATTTTCAGAAGACGACTGGTAGAGGATGAGAGAAACCTGGAAAAGTATTCCAAGCTCATCTGTGCCCTTACCCTTTTTCGTCAAGTGTTTTCGATGTAGGGTCATCTCATGCAAGTGGCGTCATTCAATTGCCACTGCGACCTGAAGTATGCAGCAGAGAGCATAGGCAACGGTCCCACTGTTGCACAAAGATATCTGCTATTTATAGAATGCAATGCCAGCTCACTACCAATTAATTCCCTCTCACTGTCGCTGTGCCAGTGCTTAAGATGTCTGTTTTACTTTTGAGCGCAGGTGTGTTGTTGAAAATATGTATTGCTTCTTTGTAGGCATCATCAAATATTTTACGTCACAGTAATTATTGCGTTGTATCCTACAAACAAAGCTCGCTTAGTGTTGCTGCTTAGGACGTTAAGGCAATTGACATCCCAGAGGGGGCACCCCTGACATGATCATATATCTTGCGGATGATATCGATCTCGTCAATTACGGCGTTCGTGACCATGTCGACGAACGCCAGCACAATGACGGCGATGAGGCAGACGCCTCCGATGACCATGACATGCTCCTTCACGTATCGGTTTGTCGCGTCCGGACAGTTTCCAATGTGGACACGGAACCAAGCGTCATGGTCGGACAGGTTCAGCACGCTGCGCCCACAGAAGATGCCCGTGAAAGCTGATTCGGGTCGGCAGCATGACGGTGGTACCGAACAACGCTCGTGGCTCGGGTTGGTCACGTCACAATGGAAGTAGCTGTAAAAGCAAGGCGAATGACGCAGATAGGCTGCTGGATTGCACGCTGACGAATTGTACTAATTGCTGAATACCACCGCAACACGTTTGACGTGGACGCTGTCCTGGAAATGTATAAACTGGACGGGTACGTCTGCTCTGGCGGCGATGAAGCACTGTCAAAGAGAATTAATTAGCGACACCGGCTGGTGTCTGGAATAGCAACGACACCATTTGTTTCCAAATGTGCCCATCTTATTCGTTCAGTAAAATAGCAATGAAAGGTATACCGCAATGAGCCATATGTGAGTTGCAGTGGTATACCATCAAATGCCTATTTTGAGATTTATAAAAATGGCTGGTATTTGGATAAATAATGCCCTCAAAATGGACCAAATGCTTGCTTAGCACTGACACAGTGTACATGCATGATGTATAGCTTGTAGCATAACCTGAGAGGGAATAAAATGGCTACCAATGCAGAAATTGTAGATCTACGATATACAAGTCCCAAAGCTCCCGTTATAAGATAGTAGTTACAGTTTGAGTTTGATTGTGTAATTCCGCAGTCTAGTACTTTACACTTACACGAAATGTTTTCAATAAACATTGATTAGCTGTTTAACACAAGTTGGACGAGGCTTTCCTATAGTAATGAAGAAAATTGTCAAAAACTGAAGAAATTTGCAGTGTTTAGTGACTCCCCTTAAACTCAACTGATTTCTAGAGCAGCATTTATACACAGTGGACACCGATCTATAAAGAAGCTTATTGTGATATACCTAATGTAAGTTTCCTCGGCTATAGTGTTCTCTGTTATTACTTTCAAAATACACTATAAGCAGAATTTACCAAAGCCAGTTACCCTTATCAAGCGTGAATGCTACCCGCTGTGGAGGCCTAGTGGCTATGGCCGTGCGCTGCAAAGCCCTGAGAGCACAGGATCAAATCTGGGAACGACGGCCGCATTTCGATTGGCGCGTACTGCAAAAGCATTTATGTACCACGCACTTTGTGCACGTTACATAAATTCTGGTGGTCAAAATCATTCTGTAGACGTGCACTACGGCGTGCCTTATAATCATATCGTGTATTTGGCACGTAAGGTCTCCAAAGACGAAATTATGCCAATCCCACGCGTTGTGGGAATCGATGTTAACGAAGATCCTTTGCAGTTTGCTTTGATTGAGGATAATTATCGGTAATGTTGATGGCGAGTGCTTAATTTCTTCTACTTTTAGTTCGCTCCTAGAGTGGTGAGTTGATCTTAAACATTACTTTGAGTGCAAGACTGCTGTTTGCTTAATACACCGAACACGCAGCGAGACGTGCTTGCTCGAGGCGTTGTGGGACATTGTACATCACCTCCGAGAAGATAAGCATTGCCATTGCCTCACACTGTCCATCGCATCACGGCAGAGGTGTTAAGCGTTAAATGAATTACCGGGCTCGACGTGCCAAACTCACAGTAACATTAGGAGGCATCTCGTAGTGGCGGACACCGTATTAATTTTGAGCCCCTGGGTTTCTTTAACGTGAACCTAAAGACAAGTACAAAAAAAAACGTTTTTGTATTTGCCGCCGCCGCAATGCGACTGCCGCGTTCAGGATCCAACCCGATAACTGGAGCAATGCCATAGCCGCAAAGCTACCTCGGTGGCCACCGAAGTGTTAATTTGACGTGTGGCTTGTTCTCTAAAGCCACCTATAGACGCTAGTACGCTTTAATGCGGCTGTACGTTCACACGCCGTCCGTCATCGGTCCGCTTGAAAGGGGCGCATGGTCTTCATTCCTCAGAAATAGCAGAAACATACCGTACCTTAGCCAGAACTCAAATTATCCAGTTTATCCACAGCCACTGTCAACAGTAGCCTTTCCTCGCCCTCTCCCGTCCCATTTTACCTCTCCCACCGTGCCCCAATGAATGGTAACTGAGAGAGAGCGGTGGGTGGCTATAAATTCACTTGTTTCTTGGCTTCGTCGGTCGAACCAATTCTCTGCCTCCTCTCCCTACCTCCTTTTTGCCATTGTATGTCCCCTCTGGAGAGTTGCACGTCAGTAGGAAGGTAAGCGTTGCAGTTTACGCTAAGCTTTTGCGGGGTGGGGGGTTGTCGCATAATTACGGATGTCAAGACGGTATTGTTGCAACGCGCAGGGAGCTGCAGAGAGCATTGCGCACATGCTACCTGGTGTAAATGCCCAAACCAGCTTCTCGCGTTGGATTTTCTCTCTGCGATGCTCCTGACATGTATATGAACGCTCTGAGCCACCTTCCCATGCAGCCTGCATGACAGCTGCATCAGCAACAGAAGCAGCAACAGCAGTGGAAAAGTCGAAGGAAGAATCGAAGAAAGTTTCACTTTAGAAAAAAGCTCGACTATCACGCGATACTACAGTGCTTATTGCGTGGTGATGCGGAGCGCACGTTGCCGCAGTTAAAATCCCAGTAGTGATTACGACCATAATCTACTATTAGACTGCTAGCACTCTTATGGCTGGGCTTCTTGCGTTTCAAAACGTCCGAATCTAAAACATCAGGTGCCAAGCTCATCAATTTATTAGCATATTACGCACTAATTCAGTAGATTGGTGTGCCCTGAATATGTATGTGAGGCTACTGTATGCATATACGGGGTGTTTTGTTTTCCTGATTGCATTAGTTTTTAGAGCATTCTAAAGGCCGATAACTTCGTGTTCATCATGGGTTATGTTATACAATGAAAATACCCCAGCCCAGGCCAGCCCAGGCCAGCCCAGCCCAGCCCAGCCCAGCCCAGCCCAGCCCAGCCCAGCCCTGCCCAGCCCAGCCCAGCCCAGCGAGCCAGCCAGCCAGCCAGCCAGCCAGCCAGTCAGTCAGTCAGGCAGTCAAAATAATCAATCAACTTTATTTCCCTTAGAAAAGGAGGAGTACGGTACTAAAAGCTTGAGCAGCTTGACGAGGTCCCACCCCTTTACAGTTGGCAAAACAGCAGGATGACTGTCAGTCATGCACAAAGAGTTCAAATACCCCCGGCACTAGAAACGCTCATGCAAACAAAAAATCAGCAATTAACCATAATGAAGTGAGGAACAGGCATGGAGAGTGACGTGTGGTCGGCATTTTCCTGAAAAGTTGGGATTGATTTCAGTGCGCCTGCACTCGGAAAATATTCGCGTAGCTCTGAGAAACAGCTCGCCTATTGAAAATTTTTACCGTTGCGCAAGGCTTTGCCGAGCTCGGCCTACAAACTGCTTGGATGCATTAGTTGAGTAAGGCCAACATTTATGAGCTAATAGAAAGCACTCCTTAAAGTACGAACACAAGTCGGCACATTCATTCTTGCGCTTCTCACACAAATTACAATTTGTTGAAATTCTTTCGAATATCTCGGCACACTAATGACAAGCATAACAACAAAATGGCCAATACTGCATATTTTTATATACTGTGTAGCTGGAAGAAACAACGTGTACACATGTACATACCATTCGTTACGTTACGTTATGTTGTATTCGTTAAGTTCCCCAATGTAAAGCTAAAAGCGCCTTGTGTAAGGCATATTGCACACGCACTCAGCAGCAGCAGCGGAGCAGACAGTTGTACGGCGGCTAAAGACGCTTTTGACGAACGTTACAGGTTGGAACCGTAGCCTCAAACCAGTGCCTCAGACGACAAAAGCTGGAGCGGACGAGCAGGATCGATTAGATCAACCGGAGGCCACGCGGACCATTACGTGGGGTACACCAACCGCTGATGCCTACAAAAGGACATCGCCCCCCTTGGACAACTGCACACGCACTCAGCAGCAGCAGTGGAGCTGACAGTTGTACGGCGGTTAAAGACGCTTTTGACGAACGTTACAGGTTTGTCTGTTCTCTTAGCCTATCGGTGGCACTTTTGTTCTATTACGTTTCCTGCTGCTGCTGGGTGCACTCTGTGAGCGAACTTTACTAGTGTGCTGGGTGTTATGAATGACATGTCCAGCATGCGATGGCAGGATTCACGAATCGGAGTCGTGGTTGCTGTGTTCAGAATGCAAGTGTAGTTACCATATCGGCTCTTGGTCTGCGGTAACTGACAATGCTTACAAAAAGAAGTCTGTTGCTGCAAAAAAATCTTGGATATGCGTGACGTGCAAAGCGTCGACTCGAGGCGCCAATTCCGCGGAAATACAGAATGAGACGTTAGAAAAGAAGTTCACCTCAGAGCTTGCGGCAATACATCACAAGCTTACTGAGCTACTGGACATCAAATCAAAGGTTGACGATTTGTCCCAAATTAAAACAACTGTTGATAGCATTGAGGAATCTATTAAAGTTATGTCCAGTAAATACGATGAAGTTCTTACTCAGATGACACGGCAGTCCGCAGACATCTCAGACCTCAGAAAGCGGGTTGTGAAGCTTGAGGCCCACGCGAAAGAAACAGACGTGGAAAAACTTCAGCATGAGTTGCAGGAGCTAGATCAGTACAGCAGGCGCCTAAATCTTGAAGTGAACGGCTTGGCCTATCACGAAAATGAGAACCTTCTGGTAAAGCTCAACCAACTAGCAACTGAACTCGGGCTTCCACAGCTTTCCGAGTCTGACATTGAAGCCGCCCACAGACTAGCTTCTAGAAACGATAGGAAGGGAGACAAGCCCAATACTGTGATGGTCAGGTTTTCATCTGGTCAAACTAAAGAAAAATGGCTTGCACAGAAATGGCAATTGAAGAAAACAAAGTCAGCTATATTTTTCAGTGAAAACCTCCCGGCCTGCAATAAGAAGCTTTTCTGGGAAATGAAAAATAGGGCTCTTGAAAATAAGTACGATTTCGCATGGCACAAGAATGGCAAACTTTTCGTGCGCCGCAGCCCGAGTGACAGGGTGATTAGAATTGCAACAGTGCATGACCTAGAAAAAATACGATAAAATGAAAGATAGCTGATCGCAAGAAGTGATTACGTTCTCTTCACAAACATAACAAACTACTATGACGCTGAGGCCTTCCAGGAAATTGCTTCACGCCAGAAAAAACAGTTATCACTGATTCCCCTTAATGCGCAAAGTCTTCAAAACAAAAAAGAATGTGTCGACTTCTTTTTGAACAATCTAAATCACCAGTTTGATCTCTTAGCTTTCACTGAAACATGGTCTACTGATAACCATGATACCGTGCCATTTACAAACTACAGTTGTGCATCAATCTGCAGGGAAAACCAAAGGGGTGGTGGTGTATCGATTTATGTTCATGACAGCGTTAAATACAATATTGTCAAAGATTATACTGTAATATCCTCTCACTGTGAATCTGTCATGATAAAATGTCGAAGCCTTTTAGTAGTTGCTATATATAGGCCCCCTTCTGGAACTGTGTCTCATTTCCTTAATTTCATGGATGAAATGCTTGAGTATTGTGAACAGAATGGCGCACGCGTGATTGTTACAGGAGATTTCAACATAGATATGCTATCACCAAGCAACAACAAACAAAATTTTCTTGACAGAATGCTCTCTTTTGGCTATGAAAACACAATTCATGTACCTACAGGGATAACACAGTTGACTGAAACTGCCTTGGATTTATGTTTCACTAACTACAAAAATGAAATATGCACAGGGGTTCTAACACCTGGAGTCAGCGATCACCTGCCGATTTTCGCATTTTTGCCGTGGTGCGTAAAAAAACGAAATCCAGCAAATCCTACGCAGCGTAGACAGATTAACCAAGAAACAATTAAGCATTTTCAGAATGTTGTCGCTGACACTGATTGGAGCTGTATTTTCAATAATACTGACCCTGTGAATGCCTACGACATATTCATAACAAAGTTAGCAGACCTTTATAATTTAGCTTTTCCGATTGTGGTGCATAAAATAAACAAGAGGGCGAGAAAACCATGGATAGACGCTTCAATTTTGAAAAGGATGAAAGCAAGAGATAAGTTGTTCACCGAATTCATAAAAACAAAGCGCTTAGACTACTTGGTTGAATTTAAGCAGGTCAGAAATAAGATAGGATCTGACATTAAAAAGGCGCGATTTAGCTACTATGAAAAAAAGTTTGCAAACATACTCAATGATCAGAAAGCAATTTGGAACTCTGTGAACGATCTTTTGCAAAGGAAAAATACGAAGACTATCTCTCAGCTTCAAATAGAGGGCAGATCTTGTTCAGGTACTCTAATTGCCGATATGTTCAATGAGCAATTTTTGCGTTCAGGAGCTTCTGCTATTTCAAATGCTATTTCAGTCTTACAAATCGTATATTAAAACTCACGTCTCGGAATCTATTTTCCTAACTCCCACGAATGAATCGGAAGTAGCCTCGCTGATACAGAATTTAAGTAACAAATGTGCTGTGGGTTTTGACAATATAAAAGCAGAACCTCTAAAAGCAGTTTCAGAACACATAAGCGCACCATTTGCACATATTTGCAACCTTATTTTGAGCACTGGAACGTTCCCGGAGAAATTGAAAATTGCTAGAGTATCCGTTGTTGACAAAGGGGGTAATGAAAATGACATGAATAACTACAGGCCCATTTCCGTTTTGCCCATTTTTTCAAAAATTATAGAACGTGTCATATATGTACGAATTGCAAACTTTTGTAGCTTAAACAAAATTATAACCGATCATCAATACGGATTTCAGAAGAACAAATGTACTGAAAAGGCCTTATTATCTATTTAAGATCAAATTACTGAACATTTTGAGCAAAAACATCACACAATTAGAATATTTCTCGACTTTAAGAAAGCTTTTGATTCGATCAAGCATGAATTTTTTTTGCAAAAGCTTGATGAATATGGAATAAGAGGTACGCCCCTTAATTTAATAAGAAGTTACCTTACAAATCGGTATCAGTATACAGACATGCAGCACTCGAAGTCACAAATGGGCAAGATCAAGTACGGCGTCCCACAGGGTTCTATACTTGGGCCACTTCTATTCTTATTTTATATAAATGACATCGTAAACGTGCCTCCAGCACCAGATATTATATTATATGCCGATGACACAAACGTCTTTATTTCGGGTCAGGATATGTCTACTCTAGTACAAGAAGCCAACCTTTGGCTTAGCAATTTGTCGCTATGGCTGAGAACTAATAAGCTGGAATTAAACATTAAGAAAACAAAATACATCATTTTTAAACCTCGGAACCATTGTATTCTCCACAATACGCAGCTCACATTCCAAGGGGCTTTGATTGAGCGCGTCCAGACTCAAAAATTTCTAGGCGTTATTTTTCACGAAACATTGAGTTGGTCCAATCATATAGATAATCTTCGCACCCACATATCACGATCCATTGGCATAATTGGCAAAATCAGATGTTTACTACCCCTCTGGGTGACAAAGCAGCTTTACCACACTTTAGTTTACTCGCGCATACATTACTGCCTATTATTCTGGGGCACAACAACAAAAACAAATAAAGATAATATTCGCAGGCTCCAAAAAAGAATCTTGCGTATAATCGAAAATGTTCCGCGCCGAACGCCTTCTGCTACACTTTTCCATAAACACAGCATACTAAAATTCCAAAACATATTCCATAAAAAACTAGCGACAGTCATCTACAATCAAATTAAATTGGACGCAGGTATATTTCAGGATACCTACTCGCGGAAAACACACACGTATAATCTTAGGAAAACCACCTATTACAGTGAAAGGATTCGAACCAACTACGGCAAGCAAAAACTAACGCACCTTATACCTTCATTTCTAAACTCTAACATGACGGCCATGAGCATAGTAAATGAAAGTCGATCAGTAGCAATTTTCAAAAAAAAGATACATGCTTATCTAAGGGCGCTTCAAACGTGACATTTTTTTTTCTCTTTCTCTTCCGTGTAAGACTTCCTTATATTGTATAAGTTTTCTTCCAGAACTGCATTGTGCCTCAAAATTCAGCCATGAAAATTTCTTGTCAATAAGCTGTTCGTATCAATTATGTTCTAGTTCACTTATTAAAACCACGGCTTAGTTCTTTTTTTTTTCTCTTCTGCATTTATCTATTACATGATGAATTAGTGTTACATTATGTGTCATTATGTACTGTTATATTTATGTATTATGCATTACAGGCTGAATGTACTGCAATAATTGTATTCTTTTCAGTTTTTTCCTTTTTTACTACATTGATGAATTATGTATTGACTCGCTGAGTGTTGCGCAATATCGTGCTCTGGGCGGGGATTGGCGCATTGTCAGGCATTCAGTTGCCTTTTTGCCACCCCTTCCCGCTGTACCACTGGATATGCATGCTGAACTGATGATGAAATAAACCATCCATCCATCAAAAAAAAGTCGTGATTTTTGTTTGAATAGAAACAAAAACGATTCGCTTGCTGGCACAACTTTCTGGCGAATAATTCTAGCTCCTTATGGGAACCTACACTATAAGCAGCTTCGCTGTGGCTAGTATTCTCTTCAGCGCGAAGAATGAAGCGGCGAAGGTAAAAGTACTCTCTTATTCTGTCAACGCAAGCCTATGCTGCGAAGGCGGAGGCGAGGAAGAGGTGGCCTGACGAAGGCTTCATAGCGACGGTTACTTAACTATGAGAGGAGTAGTTAACGTAACCGCACGAACGCAGAGACACGGTAAAAGTAAATTCAAATATTTTTGTGTTACGACAAAAATTCCATTAGCCCTGGGACGTTTTACTCTGTTCTGTTGCTGTACTGTTTGTGGAAAGCCTCAAATACGCATTTGGCGACAATTCAGATAATCAATGGCGCTCCAATGCTGGTAACATCTGGTATTACAAAACATCTCATTTGAGCGGCAATACAGTGCCGGTTACAACTCGTATTCTGCTGCAGAAATCCGCTAGGAGATCTGTATTGTGCACACGCTCTTTAATATGGGTATCGCGTTGCGGCACCTTTTATTTGATTTTAATATCACTATCATTATTCCCATATTGGCGTACACGGCAGGACGAGTGCATAAACTGGATATCCCTAGACTCCTTGTTTCTCTCGGGCAGTAACCAATATCGTCCAAGGATTGCACATTTTCTTATACAAGCACTGAGGTTCTCATCTGTTTCCGATTGTTCTGTTACTGTAGGTGACTTCTAGCTCATCTAAAGCCGAATTCGCAAAGTTCCTCGTCTGTTAGCGCCTTCCGTCATTGGCCGGCTGCCTCTGGAAATAATCTCTGCAGCATTATGTGTGGCTGATATTTGCTCTGAAGAGCAACGCTTGCGTGAGGGAGTCTTGTGAATACCGGCCCTGTTCTATCTATAACAAGATTTGCCCATGGGCACGAATACATTTTCAATCGAATATACAGGTAGAGAGCGATGAGTTATGAACATTGTAATAAACTCGGTGGTACTGCAAATGTGTCACGAAAAATTACGAGTCGTATTTCTTACATGTTATTGTCCCAGTCGCGAAAGTTTCGTTGTGTCATGCCGCAACACTTGAGGTAGCGCTGTATTGCGTCGACGAAGTGCTGTATGTCCTGAGTGTCACGGTAGTGAACCACCAGCCTATCGGACATGGTGGTCGTTATTACGGTCTTGATGCTGCCTGCGAAAAAGACGGTACCACGGAAGCTATTGATCGAGAAGTACACTTTGGGCTCAAGAGCTGTTTTAGGTAAATAGGAACGCGTACTGGCCTCCCCCTCCCCATGCTTTCACCAAAGCTCGAGCAGTGTGTGTACGCCAGCTGAGAGATATGTGCTTCTGCAGAAAGTTGTTTTGTAGGAAGGAGTCAGATATTCTTGCATACCGATTTCTATCTTAACTTTCACATAAGCTAAAGAAAATGAGATCTGCAGCAAGCTGGAATTGTAGCTACGAAGTGGTGACTCTGTCCCGATCACAATGCGTTAAGCAGCACGTTCGAAAATAGAGGTGCGCTGAGTAACCAGGTTTATAATTTCTGCGTCCGAGAAAAACAGACATAATAAATAATTTGTGGACAACGTTTAATTCACATTCCCGTACGCCCACCCAATCTCCAATATCATGCACGAACACATTAAAAAGTTACAATCAAAATGAAAAAAAAAACAATATTTTTGAAGCCCGCCGTAGTTGTAGGCTCCCGATTATTTTGACCACTTGGTGTTATTTCGAGAGTACGCAAAGGTCGGTACACGGGCGTCCTTACATTTCGCCTCCAGCTATATGCGGCCTCCGTGTGCAACACCAAAGCGACTACGTATCTATGGCGCGCAGCGGGGTATTTTCGGGTGGTTAGTATTCGGGAACCACGGGCCGTAAAGAGGCACGTCAGCTCACGGACACCTATTTTACTAGCACGAACGCTCTTGCATGTGTGAGCGACGCGTCGATGGCCACATATTCAGCTGAGATGCAGTCGTCGCAGACAAATTTGTTGCATAGAGGCGCTTTCAAAACATCCGCGTTTTGTGTTGCGTGTGTGCAAAAATTGCGCCTTATATGATAAAAAGATATACAATTGGTTGGGTTTTATGTGCCAAACCACAATAAGCTTATGAGGAAGGTCATAGTGCGATACAGCGGCGGAATAAGTATTACCAGCTGGTCTTCCTTAACTTGCAACTCATTTTAAGTACACGAGCATCTGCGTTTTTCGCCCCTATCGTAAAGCGG
The DNA here is from genome assembly GCF_038994185.2 of Dermacentor albipictus. Taxonomy (NCBI): domain Eukaryota; kingdom Metazoa; phylum Arthropoda; class Arachnida; order Ixodida; family Ixodidae; genus Dermacentor; species Dermacentor albipictus. The sequence goes on along the minus strand of NC_091825.1, from coordinate 76,168,046 downwards.
CCCCTGCGGTCGCTATCCACGTCCAACTCAGCAGCGGAACCCCATCGCAACCGAGCTATCAGCGTGTGGACTATGTTTCGTCCTTTAACTAATAGAGAGCTTTGTAGGGGCTCTGTTGTGTCTGTGTCCTTCCTTTGATTGCGTCCTCTTGCACCAGAAAGCAATGTTTTGCAGCTATGCAACTACTTTTCTAGTTCCTGTTTTGAACTCCTTCCAGCTACTTCGATTGCATAGTATGGATCTGAAATAAAATCGCTCATTTCTTTCTACTGGGAGAGCGACATTAGGTTCTCTTTCAAAGCGCTGCCTCTTGGTGCGTAATATTTTGGCTGACGTTCGCTATAAACAAGAAGATATGTCGCCTAGTGTACAGCGTTGAAGAACAGGACGATATTGCCGCTTGCATGGATCAGCGTCGACATCTATGCTAAAAAGGTGAACCGCAACAATGCGGCTCTCCTCTCTACAAATGCTGTTCTCCTTTTTACACGCAGATGGCGGTACCAGCCTGCTGAAACGGCAAGGCGACCACAAAATGCGATATCAACGTGACAACAATACCAGACCGCACATGAGCAGCTGCCGCTAAAATGCTTCCTACATTATGCCGCAGATATTATTATTATTTAGATAGAGCAGTTTACGTCAGCTCTTTCAATCACGCGTTAGTGCCATTGTGTAATTTATTGCACGTGAGTCTTTCAGAGACGCTTTGATCGAAAGGATTGCTAATTGTACTACCCCGTTCTTTTTAATTTCGAAGTACGGGTGTGGTAGCAATAAATTTTTGGCGTGCTACATCTCGAGATGTCTATATAAGAGCGAAACTGGAGTTTCGCAGCTGTTTTTTTTTTTTTGCTGCCGTGGCGAGAGCTGGCGTCCCTGAAGGCTGTCAACGGTGACGTTGTCAAAGAATGGCTGGCAGCAAAGCGTGCGTCGGAACTCCGATAATGGATTAAAGGGACTGACAACCGATTTTTAAGGACCTAGTTTTTATGGCGCAACGCAAACCTCACTCTCGGTAGTCTTTACACCTGCAGCGATTACTTCCAAAACTACGCGAATATTCACTAAGCAGAATTTTTCGATCCGAGCAGCCTCTAGAAAGGTAAGAAACCCACCTCAAGCAAGGATGAGAAGTGAGAGCGAAGTCGGTAGACCGCCTCGCAAAGTTGTGAAAGCTGCCCATCGTTCTGGTTTCACAGGAGTAAGTGTAACAGTGGTTAACGACCTCTCTTTGGCCCTTTCCCCACATTTTAAAACAAGCTCCTGCAATAAGTTACCTTTGTTATACAGAAATGTCTTATATTTGTACAGCGTTCTTCCCCGTGTACACGCCTACGTCACTACTAGTTGGCACCCGTCATCGTTGTTCTGTCGATAGACGAGCCGAGCCAACTGATCGAATGCTGCGGCGTAGGCAGCGCCACTTGTCTGCTCAATGCAAACGAAGGCTTATTTGCACATTGTAGGTCAGGAAAAACTTATAATAATAAAGAGTATACTGCATTTAAATACTATTAAAAAGACCAGTAACCGTGTACACTAGTAGAAAGCCACGTGGTGGACCTCTTATGTAGCTTCATATTCTTGCCGCGTACAGCACCAAAGTTCATTTTTCACAACTGTATTAATTACTTAAACATATACATCCACATTTATTGAGAAAAAACATGGCTTGTTTGAGACACTGCGATAGGGAATCATTCCATCAGCGGGGTTATGTCGATGTATGATCTGAGTAGTTTTCTGTCCCTTTAAAACGTAATAACACGAGTTGTAAAAAAAAAAGTTACCTTTAACATGGGCCACTCAAATAAACAATCAATTTTAATGTATTTAGCGCAGCCAGTAATCCGTAAGTTTTCTTTGTCATGTTGTGTTTCAGGTATCCAATCTGTAGGTAAGCTACGCGAGGTGCAAATCAAAAACATTTTCTTGGAATTAGTGATCCGCCCCGCTATTGGTCGCTATGTCTTTGCCACGCCTTTACCCCTACAGTGAGATTTTTCTTTTAGTCGGCTCTCTTTTCAGCTAATCATTTTATTAACAGGCTAAAAGATCTTTATACCCTTATTTAGCGGACGGCCTTCGAATTTTGTGAAAATATATTTTCGCTTACTTCATCTAAATCAATAAGCAAGGAGGTAAGCGGATTCCCTAAAGCAGCGCCAGGATGTTCATGTGTATTTCCTGTCTTATTGTCTTATATTGTCTTATTTCTCCTTTAGTTGCCACCGTGGAGAAATCTATTTGACATTCTGCTGGTGAGCGCAAAGTCGCCTGTTCAATCTACGCCGTAATGGCCGTATATAAATGGACATGAAATAAAAAGAAAGTGTCTACTTTACTTTGGGTGTACGTTGAACAACCAAAAGTGTGCGTGATTTTATCTGTAGCCCTTTACAATAAGTCGTGCCTCATAACCCACACTGAAGTTCTTGGTATGGTAAACCCGTTTATTTATTTGACATCATAATATACTAAGTCAGAATGCCTACCCCAGCACTGCACGCGCCTGGACTGATCCGAAAGATAGGGTCCGGCCGTCAGAAGCGTTTTTCTGAGGGCCCGAGTCGGGCACGGGCATGAGGCTGTGGGCCAAGTCCCGGCTTGGGCCCGCCTATTAAAGGGCCTATGTATGCCTTCGACTAAACGCCAACATTGTGCATCGCATGGTCCAAGGCATAAGATGCCAAGTTGAAGTTACACGTGCAAAGAGCTGGCTCTTGAATACCTCAGCAAAAGAATAGAGAAAGAAACAGATGAAGTTCTATTTTTTTACAGCGATGCGGCTAACTTTTTCGTGGTCGGCATATTTCGTGTCCACGTCTGTTAGCAGAAACGGGGCTGGTCCCGGTGGCATTGAAGGCTAGGAGCAGAGGCTCAGGCCCCCGTAAGGCAGAGGCTTCAAGCACTCGGCAAAGTCACGCGTACAATCACGCATACAACATACAGGGTAAACATGTTTCAATAAATAACAAGCGCGAAACAAACATCCTAAACACATAATTGATGATAAGGTGCTTAAGACAACCATGTGGAGCGCGTAGCGCTTGCCGCATGCGTTTCCCGGTAAAGACTATCGCTGCGCAAGCTGCCGCGGCGACGGCAGCTTGCGACGTGGGTATTGATGTGCTTAGCCTTCGGCATATCAAATAACCAACCAGCCAATTATTTTAATGCTGTTGCAGCACCGCTATTGGCCGCGGCGTGCATTCAAAATAACATCACTGCCATTACTACCGTCACTGTAAATTACCGTTACCAAGGTTATTCTAAAGCAATCAAAACATTTTACACCTCGCCCCCCCCCCCCTCAGCAAATCTAGTGGGGGTTTTCGCCAGTTTCGCTGGACATCTACTTTAACAGTGCCGAGATGGCTTCTCGACTTTTGCTTCTCCACAAAAACGAACATGGTATACACGCAAGAAAAAAATGCATTGTACAAAAACCGTTCTTCAAATCATTTTACCTTTACCGTTTTTTCGATGGCACTATTAGACTTGAGGATATTGTATTATTTTATTGCTTACTCAAGGGGTCTCTGTATTTGTGCGTTTATTTTATGCTGCATGTTCGTGAAATTGCCTAATTGGGTTTAATACATAATCGCTTGCTAAATTACCTCATAGGATCAAATCGTACGATCAAGAATAATGTATACGCACCGGCGGAACAAACAACAGCAAAGCCAATGCGCCAGGCCACTGATGGCACTATTTCAACATGGAATGGCTTTAGGGCTGCTTTCATGGAGGTATCTGGCTGTCCGGTTGTGGATCGCAATGCAGAAACAAAGATTTCAGTCTACTATTCCTTATAGAGTGCTGCTGATTAGACCTCGACAGGGTGAGGATGACACATACGGTATAATCTGTAAGTAAAAAAACATTTTTTTTTACACACAGGCCCCGCCAGGTCGTGCCCACGAGGCGCCTGGCTAAGCTTAGTAATGAACGCCCGGACCTGTCCTGACTCAATAATACGGGCCCGGGGCACGCCCGGGCTTAGACCCACGGGCCTGGACTGGACTCAGGTTTCATAGAGCGGGCCTGGGCCGGGCCTGCACCGGAATATCAGGCCCTTGGAGTGCTCGAATGCATACATATACATAGTGTAAAGACGGAGATAGCACAAGCGTTTCTGTGGCCACGTGGCTCTTAATGTGAGGAAGACCAAGTGGTCAGTGTCGCTGTCTTTGCTCGCGCTGGAGCTTGGTTGCAACTGCACGGCAGTTCTCTGCACTGGACGTGACTGAGATTCCGGCTAACTGTCAATGAACCTCGTAGCACTCGGTGTAGGTGCGGGGTACCCTAGTGCCTCGTCATGGAACTCCGGAGCCGAACTCTTTCCAACGCTACCGCCAAGACGATGCCTCCGATGTCGTTAGTCAACGAGACGCAGCTGTGTTGAGTGAAAACGCTGATACTCAGATCGACGACAGGCTTTCGTCATACGAACGGGTGAGCGACCACATCAAATGGGACAATCAGACAAAGCTCACCTGTGTGAATTCTTTATATTGCGGATGTTGTCAGCCTCTGGTTCTGAAACCAGGACGCAACTATTGCGACATGAAATGGCTTTAAGACAGCCTTCGTGGAGGTATCTGGCGGGACGGTCGTGCGAAAGCTTCGCGCTGAGCAACACCAGCGCCAACAAGCGCAACTGCCGGGCGAGATTTTCCCTAGTTGTATGGAGGACATCATCGATCTCTCCAACCGAGTGAGCCAAGCGGTGACCGACAAACATCAGACTAAATAAATTCTCAAGGGCATTGAAGACGACACTTTTCAAAAGCACATGAATGAGAATGCTACTGCCGTTGCAGCCGCAGTGACCTACTGCCAAAGCTTGTAAAATTACGCCAGCAACGAGTGCTCGCCTGCCAAGCTGTCCCTCAAGTGAGCTCACTTTCCTGTTTTGGTGACCTCTCCCGGACCGACTGATGATGGGTCTCTTCTTCCTCAAACCATAGTCTTCATTCATGAAGAGGTGGCCGCCAGTTCTCGCTGCTGCCTCTCAACCAGGAACCTGTCTAACCTCTATCCTCAGCTGTACAGCAGAACTTCAGCAGCCATCGTTCTTCATCACCACATCACCATTCAATACAGCCGATGCATCGCCGGCCGCCTTCCAGCAAGAGAAACTAAGTGCTGCAGCTTCGAAGCCAAGAGCTGCAGCGGCTTGTTGAAATGCCCAAGGCCTCTACTATCACCGCAAAATATTCTAGAAACACAAGTTGGAGGAGTCGCTACATTCGCACTTGTCGACATGTGCGCTGCCATTTCCATCATACGCGAGTCTCTTTGCCGTTATATGAGAAAGGTCACCACATCACTTTGCGGCAATGTAATTTGCAATGCCACCACGGAGCCCTTTGAACCTTCAGCCGCATTTACTGCCAGGATCGTTCCTCAGGACGTACCTTACGCGACTATGTTCCTTGTGCTGCCTTCCTGTTCTCATGTCATCCTGGAATGGGGAGTTCTCTCGGGCCACAGTGCCGTCGTTGACTGCGCCTGTGCTGAGGTTGCTCTGTCTATCCTTACTCCTCCGGCCACCTCTCCCGCCTCCTGAAAGATTACTGTCGCCGAGCACCTCAACACCAGTCCCTTTGTTTTATCCATCTGCGCCCGACGCCCATGTACTGTTCATGCCGTCACCGGCTTTCCTTCACCGCAGATCTCTACCACTTCCATTCACAATTCGTGATGTAGCCGTTGGAACGAGAATTATGCTATCGCACAACCGGTTAGCATACCCGTTTATAATCCTTCGCGAAATGTCCCTCGGCTGTGTCGAGCCGATTGACATATCTAAGCATTTGGACGTGGCGGGCTCCTCTCCTGGAGTTTCGGTCGACGCCATGGCACCATTTCCGGATAGCTCCTAATTGGCTCCCGAGATCTTTGATTCGTGCGTTGACGCCACCCTTTGCCTCGAGAACCGCTAGCAAAAACAGCGTGACCGACCCTTTGGTCTTTGTCTTGCTCATATCAGGAGCAATGCAACACTTGTGCTCTCTTCGCCTTTACAATGAACCTCATGAGAAACAGGTTCCTAATATTTCTTCAAAAGAGAAATTTATCAAACTATCCTTCATCTCCGCTGATTTAAGTAAGTTCCATATAGAGAACAAATGTATCGTTATATGTTCACATCCACCCGCCGTGGTTGCTCAGTGTCTATGGTGTTGGGCTGCTGAGCACGTGGTCGCGGGATCGAATCCCGGTCCCGGCGGCCGCATTTATATCGGGGTGGAATGCGAAAACACCTGTGTGCTTCGATTTAGGTACATGTTAAAGAACTCTAGGGGGTCCAAACGTCCGGAGTCCTCCACTATGGCGTGCCTCATAATCAGGAAGTGGTTTTGGCATGTAAAAGCCCATAATTCGAATGTTCATATCCTTTCCAACACATCTTTGAAACTTTTTTCGCTCTTGTGAAAACCTGCAGACTTTAGTGATATTCCAAGAGTTGCGAAAGGAACCTCAAGAATACGGGGCGCGACAATAGTACTATTTTTACAGTAGCAGAGGAGAAAGATTGAAATTTGAATAGCCTTATCAGCGAAACCTGAATGGGAAATTTAAGCACGTGATGAGAATAGTCGCGGTTTCACCCAAAAGCGTTTCGTCCAATCTGCGTTAAAGCGATAGTCGCTTTAACGCAAATTGAGCAGCGAGAACACAGCCCATGCAAAGGAACGAGCCATCGGCCCACCTACACTCCCACAACGCAGATCGCTTTCAAGATAAACGCCGGGTGGCCGTGGTTTACACAATTGCTGCCGAAGTACAACGCCCTGCTCCCCTACCTCCCCTCCCACGGAATCTTGCGCGCGAATGAGGATGGCTCACCTACTCCCCGCTTTCCTCTCTTGTGTACACCAGATTGGTTTAACTCGCTCATACAGCATACAGCATGCGGCGACGTTGTTATCGCCCTTGCACTTTACACGGAACATCATCGTGACGGCGTCGACAATGGCAAAAAAATGCGTCTGGAGTGTCCATATAATTGCTGTCTTAATAAAGTGAGTGCGCGCAAAGTGGCGTGCTGGGCACGAATGAACGCCATGTTTATCAACGCTGACTTATCACAAGGAAATACCTTCGAAGGCAGCTGGGTGTACATACTGATTGTTTACAGTGATAGGACCAGGATTTATTCGGCAATTCGTGTAATGAACACCAGCCGCTAGGCATATGTCGCCCAAGCTATCACAGAACATCTAGGCTTCCCTATGCAGCGTGGAAACAAGGTTAAGGAGCTAGCAAAATGAAAACGGTCGCGCGGCGCTGATACTTGTAGTACACTGTACGAAAGCCCTTAATTTCCTTCCTCTCTCTTTTTGCTCACTATGAACAGTTCCTGGAGGCAGTGTCTTCGGAAGAATATGCAAGAAAATAAAAACAAGAAAAAGAAGAAACTTCCGTGGTTCTCGTTTTTCTCGCCGGGGGCGTGAGGGAGCAACACAGAATACGCGCATGCATCGAGGTACATGTAAGCTTGTAGCGAAACTTCCATATAAGCCCACATGTCAAGAAAGTGGGCTGGTTGTAACCGTCGCAATCTACGTATGGTGGCGACAACTAACAGCACGCAAAAATTAATTTTAAAAAAGTGACGTCACAACCGGAAATGGAAGTTACGTCAAGATCTTATGCTGCTTGGCGCGAATGTTTGAATTTCTTTAGCGTCCGGCATTACGGCCACTATGACAGCTGTTATTTTTTTTTTTTTGATGCTGAGGCGGGCATGTGACACGCCTCAGCTTACACGCCAGCGTGTCCTTTAACTATTAGGTGTGGCGTACGCTTTAATGTGAACGTAATTAAGCTGTTATCGACGGTATTTGCACCAGTAGCATCCTTAGGATGGTGAGCGAATAAAATGGAAATAAATGACACTGCCAAAGAGCTTTCAAAATCAACTTCACTATTATTCGTCTTGAATATTGCAACCAATATAACTGACCAAGCAAAACATGTTTCAGTGATAAAAAGTACTATGGCCAGCACACAGTCGTAAGGCATAGCAACATATGCGAATCCTTTTCACAGAATCATTCGTAATTCCTTGCGACGCCATGCATTCATAGCCAACAATTGTCAGATCACATTGCCCCACATTATCATTTAGAAAACATTCCACTTACCGATTTTGCTGCCCGTCAGGCACTCGGAGCCTGTGTTACGGAGAGTAAACGAACATAGCGCGACATTTCTTCGCGGGGCATTCGGCATTTATCGTCGCGGCGAGACAAGCGTGTCGGATGCCGCAGCGTGAACTTCGCGATAACAAAAAAACCTGCAGTCGCACGTTTCACCATCGAATGCAGTGCACTCAGTCTCGCAAAATTTGAAGTGAAGCGCACGCCACACTTTTAACCAACACGCAAGAAAATAATAATAATAATAATAAAAAAACTCGGACGAAACCGCCGCGTTCAGTTGAGCAACGCCATTCCTCATGACATAATAGCTGGCTTGCACAGCCTTGCCAAGTCTTGCGATAGAAACACTAGTTGGTAGGGGTCGCCAAGAACTCATAAATTGTGAAATAGAAAACAAAATGAACATTTGCTTTTCAGTACATGAAAAATATGTGAATGGGAAAGTTACTCGTATACCAGTATTTTGATGAAAAATTTTAGAGCATTTTTTTAACACATAGGTTTTTAGTTACACCATTTATAGATATAGTTTTTAGTTACCCCGTTCAAGTTACACTGCTTAAGTGGTGGACGCCGTTGCCGGTCTATGTATGGTATAAACGCTGGACATGGTGTTTCTTTGAGTTTTTGCGTAACAGAAATATATCTTCTCGTATATTAAAATTACAATCTGACGCTGTGATGTCTGTAGGTTGTGTGTAAGTCGTACTTCACGGTTTTTCTATGTATTTTAGCTTGAGAAATTAAATTAATAAGTAGCTTCGTTGCGTCCGATGGAAGGAGTGGGTATGAGTGGTTCGAAAATCTTCTTGCCGAAAGCGAATCCGACGCCAAACGCCGACGCCGGTATTTCTGCGACACGGCACCCTTAACGCTGTCGCGTTAATATCGGCACGCGGAGCTGCTAAATTTTGTCGCTGTCCACCTAAATCCTCTTGGCGGTCTTTACAATCTTGTTCTGTCATGTACACGCGGAAAGTATAGGGTAAAACAATATACCTTTCACTATTTTTAAGGTACTTGGAAGGAAAACGGCTCTACTCTTAAGTGTGGCGAAAGAAGAAACGGAGCAGTGCAAACATCCGTTGAATAGAAGAGCAGCTATTGTGAATATGGCACAGGGCACTAAAGCAGTAGCGCCCACAGCGCGTTGTGCACGATGTATGCAAAAAACGCCATATATGTGGCGAAAAAAAAGGTCTAAGGTGCTATTTTATAGATTTGAGGCAGTTACAATAATTTAGAGCGGCTATTTTTCAATTGGACTCGATTTCCAGGCTCGAACTCAAGTAGAACTGAAAATTTTGGTTTCTTCTTTTAGCAGGTTTCTGTCCTAGAGCATCCACGGAAAATTTCTTTTGCAGTCCCGAACGTTTATGTCATGTATTGCACTGACATTTATTAGGTGGTTCGGCTAACTGCAGGCAAGCTTGAATAATAATCCTGTGAAGTATGCGTGTATGTGAGCCAAACATGTTGTCGGCAACTCTTTGGAGCAAGTGATACATTTGTTGCGATATATTATGTTCAATGTTAATCAGTTGTGTTCATTCAGCTGCGGAAACCTAATATGGCGTTCTGAAGCTGAGCATGAAGGCGCGCGTTCGATGCCAGTCCGCGGCTGTCGAATTTCAATTAAAGCGCGCAAATTCTCACCTCGCTTCACTGCAGCACACTGCATGCTTCAGCCTGGAGGCCATAGGTAAGCACCTGAGATAAAAATAAAGGCTAGAAGCGACGCCAAGTGCCGTTTACAGTTTTATAATAATAACGCGTTGCTTACACTGCGTATGCGCGCAAATTCTCAGTCGCTTCACAGCAATACCTTAAATGCTTCGCCGCATGATACAGTTGCCATACGTTGAAGCCATTAGAAGTTACCGTTTCCTTTTTTCTTTTTACATATAACTGAAAAAGTCGCAGCAAGCTCGGCGTTTTAGTAGAGCTTCCCCCTTTGTCTACACCTAATTGTAATAAAAGATAAGACAATGAAGTGTTGGCCATGCGCTTTCCCTTCACGCATAGCGCGCACAAAAAAATTGTACCCCACAAAGAATCGGGCGTGAGAGCTAAGCCGCACGCGCGGCAGCAGGAAACTGCTTATGGTTTGAAGAACGTTCTGAAGGCTTAATGACAAACATGTGCAAATGTATGCGCGCTTCTCCTTCCGCGTGGCATGCACTTAGTCACTCTGCACGGCGCCGAGTCATTTTCGAGAAGTGCGCGCTCCGCGTAGCGCATGCGGCATTAAGTCTTTGCTGATCGTACCAGCGTTCTCGGAAATATGCACTTTCAACTGCAACAAAAACTTAACGTGTAGTTGTTATTTTTGTGACCTAAACCCGTGGCTCCACGATCATGCCACCGTCTCCCTCCTTCTTGTTGTGGCGCGTGTCCACTTTCTACATGAATGCTTTTTGAGCATCGCTGAAAACGTCGGCAGTCAAGCATAGCGTTGTCAAATGCCCACACATAACCTTTGCGCAACGTTGCGCATGCGGTTCTTGAAGCATGTCAAGTTGCTTCACGTGCCTCGGATACACCACAATGCAAGGTGTGCGTGCTCCTATCTACAAACGGGTTTCAGTACCCACTGCTGCATCGCATTCACCACGTCGGCAACCCGGCGTCGGAGAGTAAGCAACCTAAATCTCGAAGGCAACGTCGGAGGCCGCCGCCCCGGGTACCGCCATGCTAGCGGAAGTGGCCTGCGGCGAAAGCCAATAGGCACGCAGCTCTGACCCTCCGGCGCCCAGAGGATATGTTTTCCCAGATGAAAAAGACAACAGGAATTCCTGTCGTCACTAAAGAAATTTCTGTTGTACGACAGAAGTTCCTGATGTTTCTGTAGTTGCGACATACATTTCTGACGTTAGGACAGAAATTATGATGTTGCAACAGAATCATTCTGTCGCGAAGACGAAGGGTTCTGAACTCGCAACAGGAAGGTTCTGCCACGGCAACAAGTGTTCTGAAGTCGCAACAGAAATGTTCTGTCGCGACAACAAGAGTTCTGAAGTCTCAACAGAAACGTTCTCTCGCGACAAGAGTTTATGAAGTCACAAGAACAAGTTTGTATCGCAACAGCGATTCTGAAGTCGCAACAGGACTAACTCTGTCGCGTCTACACATTGTTTGTCGTGGCGTTAGAAATGCGCCATTTTCTGTCGCAGCGACATAAGTTATGACGCCACCACAGAAGCACTTTCCGTCGCGACGCTTTAAACTTTTGTCAGTTTAGCATCAGTGGTTTACGCTGTACTTTTTTCTTGCGTGGTATTCGATCGTGCTTCTCTGTAGCCGGTAATGCTGATAGCACGGACACTAGTATTAATGTCGACGCGGCCAATTGTTATAACTGTACCGTGACGACGAAGCTCATCAACGCCCTACCGGCCTCCTAAAAATCCGCCACTTATAAATATCACACCTTCTGCGCAAATGGCTGCGTATCCGTTTGTTTTATTTGGTAAAATGTGGCGCACAGGCCTGTGTACTTGCATGTGCCGTTACACTGACACATTAGTTAATTTCCCCGAAATATTGCATCAGCTTTTGCGAAGCGATAAAGAAGTTTGGGGTTGTTCCACAAAGTTGCAGGAGGTATAGACTCCACGCCTAAAAAAATCTGGCTTCCTTACCGGGCACGCAGAACACCAGTACGCCGAGCATGAAGCTGATCACGATGAGAATGGTTAGTGCGTGTGAGTACATCTTGAGCAGGAAGGTGTTCTCGCGCAGCGCCCCGACACAGCCACATGAACTGATCGTGAACAGTGAAAGTCCGAACGCGAACAGGAGCACTTCCAATCCATCTTCTCCGCGTAGCTGTGCGTGGGTGGTGGTCGGTGTGGTTGCAGCTCATTAAGACACATTGCCTGAGTGTTGTGCTGATCACGCCACTTAATGGCGGTGTTAAGGGGTGTGAAAAGTACTAGTCTTTTGGCTTATGGTCGACGAGTGGCACGCATGTTTCGCGTTCTCCTTCACTATTCGCGGGACTGTCCTGCGAAATGCTAAGGATCAGTACACGGGAATGGACGAACACGCCGTTAGAACGCGCGACCCTTCATGTCACTTTACGCACTATCCATTAGCCTGGTGTCCATTAGCCTGATGTCCAGCATGGGGCGAACATATTCGATCGCTATCCGGTCGCGGTGAACCTGGTGACCTCGATTTGTCGCGCGCCAATCGCATGTTCGACAGGAAGTAATGAGGCTAGCAGGCATTTGTGTATGAAATGTGCCATAAATGACCTTTAGATTGTGTTCACTACTTGATGACCTTCCTTTGTCCCAAAAGCACGTTGACACCCCGCATCTGGCACCCTCCATTGGGCCATGTTGAGCACTGGACGATAGTTTATACAATTTGCTCGGTTTGAAGGAACATTTGTTTCAGGCGATGCGTAGGTCTAGAGTTGATTTTAATAGTTAGCATCGGCATGCTTTCTTGAGGGGGGCGCCTGTTCCTCCAGCGTATTTGTACTTTTCAAAGCATATACCTTATCGCAAGCATTTTTGAGGAACATTTGTCGGTATAAGACCCACATCGTCTGCATGCTGCATGATAGAGTGAGGCTTAGTGCCCGCGGAGGTTTGGCACGCCCAAAGCGACGGAGTATGGAAGCCTCGTGGGTTGTCCGACTTTCTTCTGTAAAGAGCTTCTTCTATTCCTTTGACTCTGGAAGTCGCGGCTCTCAAACCCGGGTGGCCACGGGTCACGGTAGCTGCTACCGGCTGTCTGATACTGCGGCTTGCCACCGGGTGCTTCGACAATCTCTGGGACGGTGGGCGCCGCTGATTGGCATGCTGTATGCAACGAGAAGGGTAGGAACACCACAGACCTGACGCATCCTCGCAGCTCGCTGTTATGCGCCCATTTTGGACGTTGTTTCTGAATGGCGGTTGTTGTCAACGTAGTGACTTCTTAGGCCCTTTCGGACTTTCTTTAGGACTTTTCGGCGCTGCCTTTCACCCGTGGAGGTTGACAATCTGGATGACCGTGGAGTTGAGGTGTCACACTTTGTTTGCCTAATTCGAGTTAGCCTGGCACGAATTGAAATTACTCGTTCGCCTTAAGAAGGAAAGCTTAGCTCGCGTGAACTTAGCGTCTGTGTAGCCGCATGATCTTTCGCTAGCCGAATTCAAAATCGTAGCACGTGGAGGATGCCTATGCAGAATGAGTCACCCTTGCGCTGCTTCAGTGTTTGCGGATTACGTTGAGTACGCAGCTGAGTGGAGTCCTCCCTAGTTTGCTGTCGCCTGCACGTGGTCTGCGCTGCTTCCCCGGACTACGATGGAGCCACTCCAGGCAAATAAAAATGCCTGTAGCAAGGTCAGCGCTGCCACTTGAGTGGTCGCCTGTGTCCAGGTCGCAACCCTCCGTGGCTTGAAAAATAGCCGGTAGTCATTGACGGCTACTACGAGTCTCGCCAGGAAGGTGCGTTGATGCGAACGACGCTTGCTCGCGCCGACTAGTAGACACCGTTTCCGGGATCGTGGCATGGAGTCGTGTCGTCGACTGTGCAGAGCTGCTGCCGTGACCAAGGGATGCCAAGAAACGTTGTTGGCGTGCATGCTTTGAGCAGTGCATGGACATTTCCTCGGCTCGGCCTTTGCCGCGTGCTACTTCTTCTTCGCGAAGCATGCTCTGACGTTACAGCCGAGGCGTGGTTATAGAGCGCTTCAATGTTACACTATTGCTAACGTGGTTAAAAAAGGACACACTAGCCACGCAAATTCTGAGGTCCCAGGCAGTTTGTGGTATGGCTACCACAATTTTAATCAAGAAATGCTGATAAATGTAGTGTATATTTCTCTTGGCAACTTGAAAGCAAGCGTGTTCAAACACCAGGCATTTGGATTCATACTTCCAAGCACGCATTCAGAGGTTATGAAGGTCGTATTTGACGCTTACTAAGCTGATTTCCCATTCGGATCGCAGATTCTACTCACAAAGGCCAGCTATCCATGTGACATAGGTGAATTTGACGAGCACGGCAGTAGAGGAGCCAGAAGGAGCTCATAACAGGTGCGCTGCTGTGCTCGGCTTGCAAAAGCATGTCTTTGTTCCCCCTTTTCTGCGAAATCATCTGCGTCACTTAGGGGTTTTTACTCGTGCCAAGGTCCTCGCCTCTCGACAGAAATTTTCATACTGAGCGTCAAACGTGACCTTTATCACCTCGGAGCATGTACAAATGGCTCAGAAGAATCAAGCTAAGTGGAGATGCTTTCGAAATTACACGTTCTCAACTGGTAATATAAGACTATTGTATACTTGGGAAAGTAGCAAAATGATTCACCAAGTATTAGTTGAGGTAATACCGCGCATAAACTTAGTGCACACGCAGTATTTACGTGCTAAACATAGACATTATTCTGAATTATACATACATTAAAATTAAAGGATCAGTATTTATGTGGTTGTTCTAGAATATAAAGAAAATAAAAAATCGGTGGTGGAAGCTATTACAATAATAATTCTTGTGTTCTTTTACTTATTTTATCTAACATCCGTTGCTAAGCGCACATTACTTGGCCTGGTAAATAAAAGAGATGGTCCACTACCTAAGGAAATGTGACTAAATAAGTGGTAAATAGCCACTTTACGGCACATAATTTGCGTCACAAATCGTAGCCGCCGAGTTGAAAGAGGTGTATTCATATGTGCCTAATTTTCAGGATGACACCTGTTTCGAGACGTTTATTACGCAATGCGCAAGAAAATACATTCGCGTTCAAGTTATCTTGCTGCTTCAACCCATCAAATTACATTTGATTTGTAAAAGATATATGGCAAATAAATGCATTTATAACCACATATTTAAGGCAACATATGTCAAAATCGGTGTCATCCTTCGAATTTGCTGCATATGCGTTTGCCTAGAAAGCTCACCAGCTACGAACGGCAGAAAGCTGAGCGAGTTGGTAAAGATTCATTATGCAAAAAAGAGGTGAGGCGTGCAGACAGGACACGAGAGTAGAGGAGTGGAGAACACGAACGCCGACTACCAACTGAAGGGAGCACTGAGGCGAAAAAAAAGAAAGAAGGCACAGAACTCATCTGCGCAAGCTCAGGATTGGTAACACCACGTGTCAGTCGGGTACACGTGCTGGTCTACGTGAGAGATAACTGTTAATGCACTTAATCTCTTCCTTATGTAAAGTAATCGAAGGCTGACTCACGCACGCACTTACACCATTATAGATATGGCATGCCTCTACCATAAGACGCGTATCTTCATTCTTATGCCTGCACAATATCGCGCATTCATCTAACTCTGGCATGCAGTTACAATCTTGGCAATGTAGGGAATAATTTGAAGGCGATCCATCGGTTAACGGCCTTTTATGTTCCATTAGCCTCTGATTGATACACCGTCGCGGTTGCCCTACATAGAATTGGCCACAGCTAAGGAGAATTTTATAAACCACACCCATACGAGAGTCAGCAAAACTGTTGTTCTTATTGTGCTTCACTGGACAAATATCTGTTCGTTGTTTGCCTTTTACCTGCTCCTTTTTCCTCTGTACGGCAGCGCATCTCTTACCTAGCTCATTGGGAGCAGTGAAAGCAACATTAACATCATAGCTACTTGCAACTTTTTTAAGCCTCTGCGACACTGAATGAATATACAGAATAGCCACTACTGTTTTTTTTTGTTGCTATTACTGCTTTCTGTAATCACGTCCGTCCCCCTCGATACCGACTTCTTTAGGCGCTCAGCCAAAGTGGCCCCTGCTACACTAGGATAACCTGCTTCTAATAGGCACCGGACTTGCGCATTAAAACTGGCGGTCATTTTGTGCATGCAGGTTCTGGTGGGTGAAGACTTAAGGCACGACATGGCAATTGCGTTTTATAATACATTGGAATGCTTGGATTGAAAGTTTAGCAGCGGATTCAAAGGTCTTGGGGAGTACTGCCCACCAACATGATTTTGTTCGAAGTCCAAGGAAATGTCAAGAAACTGAATTACACGTCACGGAGGAAATTCCTTGGTAAACTTTAATCCTTCTCCATAATGTTTAAATTGCTCGCCTACTGAGGTAGCAGCGGAATCGAATTCTTCCCTATTGCAGAAAATCAGGCAATCATCAACATAACGAAATATCTTGAAAACGCTATCACCTAAGGCTTTCTCTAAGCAGTTGTCAACGTTACTCAGGTTAATATTGCTAAGAATAGGAGCAACCTTTGAGCCAATACAAATGCCTGATTTCTGCAGAAAAACGCCATCTCTCCACGCAATCGGCATCGACTTGAAGTACATTCAATGAATTTCTAGAAAAGCTCCCGTGGAAACACCGCATCTGTCAATAAAAGCCGATTCTTCCACTTGTTACATTTCCCAAACTGTAGTATGTGCTATGAAGCAGTAATAACTAATTGATTCGCTTGTGAATATTTGAATTTTGATTTATTTGCAAATAACGCCCGTGTATTGAAGCACACAGTTTGACGACTACAGGTGCGCTGACTGCCGCAAATAGTTTTAACGTTATCTATAGACTAAAAGTAAAACGCCTAATAAACTGGCACACTCGTTGCATACGGAGAAAGGCCAATACTGAATTGTGCGGTTTGTCGGTATTCCGTATTCTCCGAGAACTGGAATATAAAGGTTTGTGAGTTATGTTGGACGATGGTTTTTGCTTCTGCGTACCACAATAAGAAAGCCACTGGTCGGCTACCACTTCGACATGTGCTGCAATATAGCGAGAATGGTTAATGTTACATTGTTGTGCTTGTTTCAAAGTGCTTGAGTCTCAAATAGGTGTCATTTGGTGCTAGCCTGTTCCCCATAACCACGTTCCCTGGCATCATAAAAATGATACACAGGTGTGTGTATATACAGTGACCGAATAAATTGAAGGAATGTCAAATGAATAATACTGAAAATAGCATGCATTGGTCTCCACAGTTACTTCACACGAGACTGCAGATCATCGAATTGCAAAGTCCCGAAGGTCGTTGAATAATGTACACATAAAGTAACAGATAAGGTATGTGCCCTCTTTTTCAGGAAGACGACTTTCAATTGAAAATTGTTGCCCGCCTATTGGCTCGCGCCGCAGGACACTTCCGCTAGCATGGCGGCACCCAGGGCCGCGGCCACTGGCCTTGCCTCCCAGGTTTAAATTTGTTTACTCTCTGATCCCCAGCTGTCGCCGTGGTGAACACAATGCTGCAGCGGGTACTCACACCGGTTTGTAGATAGGAGCACGCACTGCTTGCATTGTGGTGTACACGAGGCCCGTGAAGCAACTTGAAATGCTTCAAGAAACGCCTGTGCAACGTTGCGCAAAGGTTGTGTGCAGGCCTCTGACAACGCTACGACTCACTGCTGACGTTTTCAGCAATGCTGAAAAAGCATTCATGCAGAAAGTGGACCCACGCCAGAGCGAGAAGGCGGAAGACGGCGGCATGGTCGTGGAGCCATGTGTTTAGGCCACAAAAATAACGACGACATGGTATTTGTTGCCATTCAAAGTGCGTATTTGCGAGAACACTTGGAGGATAAGGTAGACAAGGCTGCATACGTTACACGGCGTGCGCACTTGTGCAAAATCATTCGACGCCCCACAGAGTGACTGAGTGCATGTCACGTGGAATAAGAAGCACGCATATATTTGCAGATGTGCGTATATACGCCTTCAAAGCACGCGTCAAAATATGAGCACTTTCCTGCTTCCGCGCATGCGGCTTAGCTCTGACGCCCAATTCTTCGTGGATGTGATTTTCCTATGCCCGCTATGCGTGAAGGAAAAGCGCGTGGCGAACACTTAATTGCCTCGCCTCTTATTAGAATAAAGCGTTGAGCAAGGTAGAAAATCTACTAAAACAGCGAGCTTGCTACGATTCTTCAGTTACAAAAAAAAAGAACGGTGATATTTGATGGCTTCAACGCACGACTGTATTGTAATGCGGCGAAGCACTCAGTGTTTCGCAGTGAAGCGCGTGATAGTTTGGGCGCCGGCGCAGTGGAAGCAACGCGTTAGTATAAAAACTAATCCTTACTTGACCACGCTTCAAGCCTTCATTATCGTCTCAGGTGCTCACCTGAGGCATCCAAGCTGAAGCTTACAGTGTCTTGCAGTGAAGCGTAGTGAGAATTTGCGCGCGTACTGAGGGTAAGCAACACATTATACATAATGGAAACCCCACTGCCCCACAAGGTTCACACTTGAGGCATCTCACTGCCGGCATTTTTCTTTTTGCTTGCTATACAATTTCACCACAGTATATATAAGTGTTGCGGAGACACTTTTTAAGGAACATTCATCAAGAAATCCGTTTCTTTTTGTAGGTCTTGTTGCACTCTAAATTGTGAAGTAGGCGCAATAGCACAATAAAAAACATGCCAGTCTACTCTTGCTCATGAGCTCAAGGCTCTACAACATATATTTGGATGAAACAATTTTAATGTACGCACTTCAGCATGTCTTAACAATTAATAGCAAGGTAAGAAGTACTTCCCTGTCAGCAAACTGTTTCTTTTAGTCTAGGTGAGTGATCTCGGAGTTGTAAGACCAATTGTAGAAACGATATGCTACCATCATTGGGATAACCTCTGCACTTGCTTTGCTTTGTAAAGTGGCTTTTCTGAGGTCTCTCGTTACTGTATTACATGTCGTTCATGCATTTCCGCTTGCCCTTGTAACCACAAGCATTATAAGATCCTCCACATTTTTTCCAGATTATATGCCTTGTTTCAATAAGGATTGGATTCAAAAAATTGCGTCAAACAATGTCAAACGGACTGTGACACGTTCGTCTATATACAGAAAGATGGGTCATTTCTCGAGACTACGCTCCTGTTCCTGGTTCCATAATATGGATGCTTTTTGGCATCACTTGTGATCTGGTAGGTACCGCTTTTTTTCGATTGGGATGGGAGGGATTGGTATACACGTTTCATGAAGTTGAATGTGCTTTAAAAACCTCTTCAACAACGCGTATATGTACTGCGGTGAAATTGTATAGCAAACGAAAAGAAAAATAACGCCGGTAAACAGATGCCTAAGGTTCATACCTGACACTATAGTAAAGATTAAAACCGTGGCCGAGTGGGGTTTGCAGTCTTTATAACGTGTTGCTTACATTCAGTACGCGCGTAAATTCTCACCTCGCTTCACTGCAACACACTGCATGCTTCAGCCTGGAGGCCACAGGTAAGCACCTGAAATAAAAATGAAGGCTAGAAGCGAGGCCAAGCGCCGTTTACAGTTTTTATAATAACGCGTTGCTTACAGTGCGTATGCGCGCAAATTCTCACTCGCTTCACAGCAATACCTTAAATGCTTCGCCGCATCTTACAGTTGCCGTACGTTGAAGCCATTAGAAGTTACCGTTTTCGTTTTTTTTTTTTACATGTATCTGAAAAATCGCAGCAAGCTCGGCGTTTTAGTAGAGCTTCCCCCTTTGTCTACGCTTTATTGTAATAAAAGATGAGAAAATGAAGTGTTTGCCATGCGCTTTCCATTCACGCATGGCGCGTACAAGAAAATCATATTCCACGAAGAAGCCGCACGTGCGGCAGCAGGAAAATGCTTATGGTTTGAAGCATACTTTGAAGGCTCAACGACGCACCTGTGCAAATGTACGCGCGCTTCTCATTCCGTGTGGCATGCACTTAGTCACTCTGTGCGGCGTCGAGTTATTTTAGAGAAGTGCGCGCTCCGCGTAGCGCATGCGGCATTAAGTCTTTTCTGATCGTAGCAGCGTTCTCGGAAATGCGCGCTTTCCACTGCAACAAAAGCTTACCGTGTAGTTATTTTTGTGGCCTAAACTCATGACTCCACGATCATGCCGCCGTATTCCTCCTCGTTGTGGCTGCGTGTCCACATTCAACATGAATGCTTTTTCAGCATCGCGGAAAACGTCGGCAGTCAAGCGTAGCGTTGTCAAACGCCTACACGTAACCTTTGCGCAACGTTGCACAGGCGTTTCTTGAAGTATTTAAAATTGCTTGACGTGCCTCGGATACACCGCAACCAGATTGCTAACCCTTGAAACAGTTGTGGAAACACTTCAATCTTCCACGCCTCCCACGGACATATCCAAAATAGTTACTACTGCCATTAGTACCGAAAACTCTGAATTAAAATCAAGGCTTGACGACTTAGAGCATCGATCCCGGAGGGACAACCTTTTGTTCTATGGGGTTGTTGATAACGCTTCGGAAACATGGGCACAAACTGAAATCCTCGTTTGCGATCTTATTAAAAACCATCTAAAATTAGAAATATCTGATGAAGCGATTGCTAGGGCACATCGTCTTGGCTCTTTTGTGGTCGGCAAGACTCGCCCCATAATTATCAAGTTTTCATCATTCAAAACAAGAGAAAAGATCCTGTCACTGAAAGGCCTACTAAAGGCCACAAAAATATCGGTGGGAGAAGATTTCTGCAGGGCTACACGCCAATCTCGAAAGAAACTAATTGAATTCGGAAAAGCTAGCGGGCAATCGTTTTCTTTGCGGACAAATAAATTAGTCATGAACAAGAAAACCTATGTGTATTCTTCTGTCACCGATACTATCTGCGAACTCCATTCTTCCGATTTCGCCACTGAAGTAAATAACGATGCCACAGGTCCTATAAATCCTTCCTCTCAGTCTGCATAGCTATCTTCGAGTCGACCTTGTCAAAATAGCGTGTCTGTTCTTTTCACTAATGTGCGTAGCGTTTCCAACAAGCGAACAGCTTTATCTTCAACTATCGATTCTTGCTCCGCTGACGTCATTGTCCTTACTGAAACTTGGCTTTCCGCGAAAATAAAGAACAGTGAAATATTCGACTGCGAAAGTGCTTATAACATCTATAGGTGTGACCGCGATATCCGGTCAGGAGGGGGCGTTTTGATTGCCATCAAAGACAACCTAAATTCATCTGTTATTGACATTACATCACCCCTAGAATTAGTCTGTGTGCGCGTGAGCATTTCAGGCCGTCCCTTTATATTCTGTGCATGTTATAGACCACCAACTTCGTCCTCTACAGTTTCTGCAGATTTCCATGATGTCCTTAACAAACTGATTGTTCGGTTTCCCAACTCTCCGTTATTCATTTTGGGGGACTTTAATTTTCCAGATATAATATGGGAGACTGACTGTGTTAATTTTAAACGTACTTCAGCCGAGTCCATTGCATTCTTAAATTTGTGCTTTGACTTCAACTTAACACAGCTGGTCCACAAACCAACCCGAGTCACTCCAACATCTTCTAACACACTTGACCTAGTGCTGTCTACTACCCCCGACCTAGTTTCCTCCTTAACTTATCTTCCTGGGATAAGTGATCATTCATTGCTGCAGTTTGATTTAAAAACACGCATTTCTTACACAAAGAAGGTCAAGACAATTCGCGATTATTCCAAAGCTGATATTCCCGCAATTACGCAAGAAATGGAGCATTTTATGGATGCAGTGATGCCCGATTTCGACCAACGAACACTTGAAGAAAACTGGTCCCTTTATAAATGCAAACTGTTATTCCTAATTCGAAAATATGTTCCGCAACGAAAAGTACACTGTAATCCCCAGTCACCTTGGTTTACGGCCGCCTTGCGCCGTCTTCGGAACAAGAAAAAACGGTTATTTCGTTCCGCAAAAAACTCTAACAACCCGATTCGTTGGTCCGAATATCACCGCATCAACAATGAATATTGTAGCGCCATTTCCCAAGCTAAGCAAACCTTTTTCAGCATTACATTACCATCATACTTACATGTCAACCCACGTAAATTCTGGAATGTTGTTCGTGGTAATACACCAGCCGCAATACAATTGTCCCAGTCTAATACCCCTGTTCAAAGTGATCAGTGTTGCACAATTTTTAACAATATCTTTGCTTCCTTTTTTCATGACGCTGCACCTATGCTTTTGCCACCTTCTACGACAGTTTATGATACCCCAATGGATTCAATTCTTATAGACTGGGTGGGCATTAGAAAACTAATCGGTAATTTGAAGATATCTTCTTCGGCGGGTTCAGATGAAATTAATTCAAAAATACTAAAGTGTACTGAACTGTATTCATCAATTATTCTTTCTAGGATATTCCAACAATCATTACACTGCTCATCACTACCAAGCGACTGGAAGGTGGGGAAGGTGGTTCCTGTTCACAAATCAGGTAACACACATTGTCCCGAAAACTACCGTCCCATATCACTAACCAGCATTCCCTGTAAGATTCTGGAGCACATAATATATTCCCACATAGTTGATTTTCTTGAGACGAACTCTTTTTTTAACAACAGTCAGCATGGCTTTAGGAAATCCTTCTCCTGCGAAACGCAACTAGCTTGCTTTACTAACGACCTCTTTTCTAACATCGACTTAGGATTTGACACCGATTGCATCTTTATCGATTTTGCTAAAGCCTTCGATACCGTATCCCATAACCTACTAATCTATAAACTTAGCCTTCTTAACATTGACCCGCTAGTACTGGACTGGATTAAAAACTTTCTTGCTGATAGAACACAATACGTAATCGCTAACAATTCGTCGTCTGCGCCCCTCGCGGTAACGTCAGGCGTGCCGCAAGGGTCGGTTCTCGGTCCTCTACTTTTTCTAATCTATATTAATGATCTTGCTTCCTGTGTGAAATTTTCAACTATTAGACTTTTTGCTGATGACTGCGTTATATATAATAAAATTACTAACCTCAATGATTATCGTAAACTCCAAGACGACATTAATAACGTTCTGTTATGGTGTAACAAGTGGTCTATGAAGCTTAACCTAAGCAAATGTAAATGCATGCGGGTATCACAGCGTACTAATACTACTAATCTGCATACATATTTCTTGAATAATAGCCCTCTCTCAGTTGTCTCGTCGTACAAATACCTTGGACTAAACATCACCAGCAACCTTTCCTGGCACATGCATGTCGACATTATATGTAGCAATGCCAATCGCATGTTGGGCTATTTGCGCCGAAACTTCTCATCCGCACCATCGTCACTGAAACTAACTCTGTACAAAACATTAGTTCGCTCCAAACTAGAATACGCATGCGCCATTTGGGACCCAGCTAACATTACACTCATAAACAGCATAGAAGCCATTCAAAATCGTGCAGCACGTTTCATCTTATCAAACTACTCCCGACATGCTAGCGTTACCTCAATGAAGATAACACTTAACTTGCCAGAACTTTCTTTCCGTCGTAGATGCTTCCGCCTTTCGCTATTCTATAAAATATACCACCACAACCCTTTGTTGAAAGAACAGCTCATCACCCAACCGTCATACATATCATCTCGCTCTGACCATAGTTTCAAAGTTGGTGTGCCGTCTTCACGTACTAAACTTTGCAGTAGTGCATTCATCCCTAGCACAAGCAAAGATTGGAACCACCTTCCCGCCACCGTTGCAGCCATCCTGGATACCGACACCTTCAAAACCAGCATTCATGAAACGCCACATTGAACCTGTCTTTGTATATTGCACAAATGTTTTGTTATGTTCACCCACTCCTTTCTGTAATGCCTTCGGGCCCTGAAAGTATCTTAAATAAATAAATAAATAAATAAATAAATGCAAGCGACGCGTGCTCCCATCACCAAACGGGCGTCAGTGCCCACTGCTTCATCGCGTTCACCGTGTCGGCAACCCGGCGTCGGAGAGTAAGCAAGCTTAAATCTCGAAGGCAACGTCGGAGGCCGCCGCCCCGGTTGCCGCCATACTAGCGGAAGTGGCCAGCAGCGAAAGCCAATAGGCAAGCAGCCGTGGCCCTCCGGCGCCCAGGAGATATGTTTTTCCCAGTTCAAAATGACAACAGGAGTTCCTGTCGCCACTACAGAAATTTCTGTTGTACGACAGAAGTTCCTGATGTTTCTGTAGTTGCAACATATATTTCTGATCTTAGGACAGAAATTCCTACGTCGCAACAGAAGTATTCTGTCGTGAAGCTGAAAAAGTTCTGAAGTCGCAACAGAGAGGTCCTGCCACGGCAACAAGTGTTATGAAGTCGTAACAACAGCTTTCTATCGTGATTGCGATTCTGACGTTATGACAGAAATTCTGTCGTCGCAGCAGGAAAATTCTGTCATGACAACGAAGAGTTCTGAAGTCGCGACATAAACCTTCTGTCGCGACAACTAGAGTTCTGAAGTAGCAAGAACAGTTTTCTATCGTGAGAGCGACTCTGACGTTACAACACCAATTCTGATGTCGGAACGGAAACATTCGGTCGCGACAGCCAAGAATTCTGAAGTCGCAACAGAAACGTTCTGTCGCGACAAGATTTTTTTAAACGGAAGCTGAAGTGTCTGTCGAATTCAATAAGACTCTCATATACGGGTGCGGGAACCTTATAAACCATGAAGGTAAGATTTTGGGGGTGATTTTTCACTTAGGAGCGACGCAATAGTCAGTAAAAATTCGCTGTAGCTCCACCCCCCGTCGAGCGTCGCACGCTGCTGCTGACACTGACGATGCGAGCGGAGACCGGAAACCGTGGCTTAGTGACGTCAACACTGCTGTTCCGCTCCTTCGCAGTCTCCGCGACCGTGCCTGATCGGGCTTATTTCTGCGTGCGTGCCGTCCTAATCTGCTTCGCTCGACCCTACATTCCTTTATTTGTGTGTATCTAGGAGTGGTAGTTGACGTGCGCAGCATCAATTGAACTTGTAGGCCGATCATGCCGGCGTTCTGTGCAACCTACGCTTGCACGAACACCAGCGGCCGCGACGATGTTCCGATGTTCCATTTGTTCCTGCAAGACAAGGAGCTTTCAGCTAAGTGGGAGGCTGCTGTGAAGCGAAACATCTTCAAGCGCTCAAGAACAAGTGTTTTGCTCTAACAACATCCGTGACGATTACTAGCGAAGTTTATCAATAATGCGTGCTTTGGGTTCTCCTAAAAAAATATTGTTAGAACGCTGAACGGAAGGTGCATGTTTATCACCCACCCTTGACGCAGGTTTCATTGCCAAGCGCCGCGAATTTTCTATTCGCACGTGTGTTGTGAAACAGCCTGCATGCAGCTACCATAACGCAGTGCAAGCGTAAAGTTTGCATGTGTTGGAAAGCCTGTTCACGTCAAGAAGCTGCACTCTCCCTTCTCTCGCACACATAAGAAACCGACCATCTCACGTAGCCGACGGAATTCGCCGGTTAGGAGTAGCGTGCGGATGGCACGCTGATGAAGGTTCTACACTACACGTGCTACAACAGCCGGTAAACTTCTCCCGCGTTTAAACCATCTGTGTAGATTGCCGACAGCTTTGGGGCAGGGCACAAATGCTGAAGATCGCATCACCGCTTACGTTCTACGAGGAGGCATGCAGGAACATAACACTACTGTTGTTTGCCCGGAAACGTACTCACTGGAACGCTGAATGCAGCTTAGCAAAAAAACATACTCGCCAAAGAACATTTCCAACACAAGGAGATACTAACACTTCGCCTTCGTTCTCGTGGAAAGCAGTGCTTGCACCAGCATTTTTTGTTTCTTGGAGAGGCCGGCTCTTCGCAATCGGATCGCACATGTAGTATGTACAAGTATGTACGTACGTGTAGTATGTACAAGTACAAATCCCTTACAAGTGATCTTGCACGCGACAGCGACAGCGCTGCAAGCGAGGCGATGGCTGTCGCGTTCACTCGTTGTCTGCAAGCCGAACCATTCTTGACGTCACGAGGCGCCCGACCAATCACAGGCGGAAACGAGGCGCGCGAGCTGGGCGTGTCTGCTGCTGCACTCTTCGTCAAAATAAATTATGTTTGCGCTTTCTTTCACTCAATTTCGATGCGATATTCGAATTCAGAGGGTGTAAAACCACGGCGTACTGCTCTTCACTGATTTTTTCTGGAAAACCTTTCAGCGTCCCTTTAAGTCACAACAACAACTTTATATCGCAACAGCGATTCTGACGTCGAAACAGGAACTGTCTGTCGGGTCTACTAATTTTCTGTCGTTGCGTTAGAGATACGCCACTTTCTGTCGCAGCGACATAAGTTCTGACGCCGTGACAGAAGTGCTTTCCGTCGCAACACTTTAAAATTGTATGTCACTTTAGCATGAGTGGCGTACACTGTACTTTTCTCGTGCGCGGTATTCAATCGTGCTTCTCTGAAGCCGGCAATGCTGATAGCACCGACACTGGTATTAAACTCGATGTGGCCAATTGTTATAATTGTGCCGTGACGACGAGGCTCCATCAACGGCCTACCGGCCTCCTAAAAATCGGCCGCCTATCAAAATCATACCACCTGCGCGAATAGCTGCGTATCCGTTTTATGTGACAAAATGTGGCCCACAGGCCTGTGGACTTACATGTGCCGTTGCACTGACACATCAGTAAATTTCCCAGAAATATTGCTTAAGCTTTTGCGAAGTGTTAAAAAAGTTTTGGGTTGTTCCACAAAGTTGCGTAAAAAGCTGTCTCGCTCGGGTCTCATTATTCTGGTACATCACTGCCGTGAGAAGCCAGTATGCTGTCAGAATGAACACTCATCCACGAATGTTTATGTAGCTATTTTGCATTGAACACCCAGCAAGCGTAAAGAGCGAAGGACAACTGACAACAGTTGAGCTGAGGACATTGGCGCAACAAAACAAGTTTTTTTTTTCTCTCTCTGTTTTGTAAGGTAAAAAAAATGCGCGCGCATATCTATTTAAAACGTATAAAAATGGCAACGCCCTAAAGTGCTGGCTTGCACGAGGTAACTTCTTAAATGTGTTTTAATTCGTAATTAAATGCATTATTTCATTGCCTATTGCTAAGAGGACCGTTCTTTGAGGATGGGGATCTGCGTTCGCAACTATTCAATAAAAACGATATATATATATATATATATATATATATATATATATATATATATATATATATATATATAAACGTGGGCAGGCGGCTCTCTAAGTAACGTAAACGGCCACACAGAAACGTACCAGCCGTAAAGCGAAGGGAAAGACCAAAGAAAGCCACCGCTTTGCAGTTTTCACTCATAAACTCCACGCCTAACAAAATCTGGCTTCCTTACCGGGCACGAAGAACACCAGTACGCCGAGCACGAAGCTGATGACGATGAGAAGGGTTAGTGCGTGTGAGTACATCTTGAGCAGGAAGGTGTTCTCGCGTAGCGCCCCGACACAGCCGCATGAACTGATCGTGAACAGTGAAAGTCCGAACGCGAACAGCAGCACTTCCATGTGCGACAGCAGCATTCCGGAAATATCCAGTTGTTGCAGGATGCGCTCGTCCTCCTCCGTGTCCCACGACTCCACTAACATCACAACTGCACCCAGCATGAGGAAAGCACCCGCAAACCACAGCATCAGGTTGAGAAGCAGCAGCGGGCACCGCACCTTGGGTAGACAGAAGCACAAGTAAGATCTATTAGTAAAGTTGTTATTAGAGTAAACCTGTATTTTTTATGCCGTTGAATTGGTTTAGAGGTAGCAGCTTTCAGCTATGAAGAAAGTCGTCACAAATTTAATTTTCTGTTAACGCAACCCCTTTCAATTGAATGCTGAAGTTCGAATGATTCCGTTTCCAGGGAGAGGCATGTGGAAGTGTTCATAATTTGCCTCCTCTTGACCAAGATTCGGCTATGTAGCTTTTTATTGAAGCTGGTGTCAACTCACCACCGGATTCACGTCCAGCAGGAGCGTCTCCTCAGTCTCTGGGCTGCAGGTCGGCACTGGCGGCTGGGTTGAGCGAGAACCTGCATAGCCTCGTCCCTTAATTTCGCGTGGCATGAAGCTGGTCAGCACGCGGGTTTCTGCTTTTTAAGCTTAAGAGGTGTTCGTACAATATCAGGGCTCTGACAGATTGCAGTCAACCGGCTAGCCGACCCTTGTGAGAATTGTCTTCTTCTTCCATTAATTCCATCCTTTCGAATCACCTGCCCCACAACCGTTGTTGGCTTAAGGCTTAAGCTTCGGAATCACTCTCGCGGTCAACGTACTTAGCATCATACGAACTAATTTGGCATTTACAAATTTATTTAGCAACAACACATTTAGCAACATATTTATCATCACATACATAACTTCAACGTATGGCGACGATGATAATAGCTGAAGAAGCTGGAATGATGACGATCACAGGATGACGGTGGCATGACGAAGATGGTAGACAAGAGATGCATGACAAGATGGTAGACAAGAGGCTTACGAAGACGCAATGGCGACGATAGTATGACAATGGCGGTATAATGACGATAAAATGGCAAAAGAATGATGAAGGTAAAATGACGAACAAGGAATGACGCAGAGCCATCGACGAATGTGGTATGATAATGGCCAAATAGTGACAATGGGGTGACTTTAGAGAAGTGGTCATTCGGAAAACAATTGTCTGAAAACAATGCTGACGGCAACGGCATGGCATTGCTTAAAGATCAACGTGGCAATCACGACAGTGTAACGACCACGGCGGCATCACGACGACGATATGGCAACGAAGGCACGACTACGACGGAATGGCGGCGACGCAATGACGGCAATGATGTGACAACAAAATAAGGACAGCGAGGTGACGACGAGCCTGTAGTGACAATGGCGTATGAATGACTGCGTTACAAAACCTGTTTGACGACGATGGCGGGACGTAGACGGCATGACGATAATCGGATGACCAAGTTGGTGTGACGATGATGGAAATACCACGACGGCGAGTCTGACAACGAAGGTAAGCGCTTGTCTCGCCGTGTAAGCATGGCAAGAGCGGTATAATCGCGATTGAATGACGATATGAATGCAAAACAATGACGAAGAAGAATTGACGCCACAGGAACGATGAAGGCGAGATGGTGAGGACGGCAAGACGAGGACGGTATGAAATTGCTGGATTGATGACAGCATTAAAACTGCAGCGTGGCGACGGCTGTGTGACGGCGATGACGTGTTGATGACGGTGTGATAAGAGCAGGATATCAAGTCTGAAACGACGAATGATGGAATGTGCATGACGGCATCACGACCAAGATCGAAAACCTAGTTGCCCAAGCTTTTCGAGAACTTGGACCACTCGATGAGAGTAAA
This sequence comes from Dermacentor albipictus, assembly GCF_038994185.2. NCBI lineage: Eukaryota > Metazoa > Arthropoda > Arachnida > Ixodida > Ixodidae > Dermacentor > Dermacentor albipictus. The sequence continues at coordinate 76,138,847 of NC_091825.1, read as the reverse complement.
AGGCATGCCGACGACGGCAGGAGAATAATGAGGGGGGCGGGGGAGGAGAGATAGAGAAATAGAAGAGAGGAAAGAAAGAGAGGAGAAGAAGGAGGTCACAAAGATGTAATGACGACGATGGAATGACTACGACGGCATCACGACAAGAAGCACATCCCTGGTGTCCCATGCAAGTATACAACTGGGGTCACTGGGTCAGAGCAGGGGAATAGATAGATGATAGACAGATAGCTATGATAGATAGCTAGGCAGGCTCAAATCGGCTGAAGTAGGCAAATGCTGCTATCTGCCTTAGAAAAGACACATCCCCACACACGGTTGCTCAGCGATCGCAGTGCTCTCAAGCACGATAAATGTCAGCGAACACCTAATAATTTTGAATTTAGTGCGCTTCCGCCGAAATATAGTGCAGGAAACGCAGCCGCCCACCCCAAGTTTGCCTTGGTGATTACTCTCCACTGCATTCTGCCAGTACCCTAGCAGACAGAAGGGGTGCTTTCGCAGACATTCCACCTTTTACGTCACATGTGATGTAGGATATACGTGGGCATCATGGCGTGAAAGGCAATGGAGAGCTCGCAAGTCGCTGTTGTAATGTGACACAATAATCTCGTTTGCGCGATCAAAAGCAATATAAGCACCAGTCCTAAAGCTCTTCAATGAGTAAAACAGTTTTCATCTTCCACAGTGGTGTCCTTAACATAACGTGCAGTGCGGGTTGCCTTAGAAGTTGCCGTAAAAAAAATTGCGGAATGTCTTGGCATGCAAGCCCTGGCATGCATGCGCTCAAAGTTTGGCTCTTTGGCGTGCAATCCTCAGTAATAAAGGGCAAGGCATCTTCTGCATAGGACACCACAACTGCGTCAGCTGGGCAAGACAGGGCGCATTTAGCGATAACACTTTTCTCAAGACGTGCTGAACGAAAGCATGTAATGATGCATTCACGACAGGCGTTTTAATGGGAATAGCATTATTTGCCTACTAGAGCCGTTTTGAGCCTACTTTCTATCGATTTAGCCTACGCAACGACTACGGCCTTTTGCTACGTTATAGATTCCAAGACGGCTATCGTCAGCTTTACCAGGGGCCTCATCTCACCGCGAGCAAAGCGCATGCTCTCAAGCAAATCCCCATACCGTCACAGCAACGTTCAAATAATATGGGCCCCCGGTCATTCGGACCTTGCCGGAAAAGATGCCGCTTACGATGCTGTCCGAGAAATCGTCGACCGGGCGCGTGACCCCTCATCAGAGCAGGAACAGGAGCTCTGGTGGGGCTACACTGTGGGGCTTGTATTCTGGCTTCCGCCCCCCTTGACGTCAGCAAAGGCATTTCAGAAAGTTTTCTATCTATCTATCTATCTATCTATCTATCTATCTATCTATCTATCTATCTATCTATCTATCTATCTATCTATCTATCTATCTATCTATCTATCTATCTATCTATCTATCTATCTATCTGTCTGTCTGTCTGTCCTCTTACACCGACCCAAGGGCCAAATTTGTGTATGTGCTAGGGCCACTAGGTATATGTCCTTGGATGCCGTCCTGCTTGTTGCATCGCCGTCATTGCAGCTTTGCCATCTGATAATCGTCACGCCGTTATCGTCACGCAGCCCTCGTCGCGTGATCGTCGTCATGCATTCGTTGTCACACAGCCAAACTGATGCCGCCGTACTCGTCCAATCGTCGTTATTCAGGCTTCGAGATGTGACTGTCGTCATGCTGTCATCGTCCCGACTTTTTCTCCCATCAAGTGGTTGAAGTTGTCTACTAGCTTGGGCCATTAGGTATGGGTTCTGATTCGTGATGCCATGGCGAAGCTTGAATCGGCATCACTCCAGCTTCGTCATCTGACTGTTTTAATGGCGCCTTCACTACGCCATCGCCGTTTCAGAGTAGTTGGCACGCTGTCGTATCATTATCGTCCTGAATTCAGTAATTTCGCCCCATTGTCTTCATGCCATCGTCGTGAAACTGACTTCGTCGTTCTCTCAGCCATTCTTTCTTTGTGATTCCATCGGGATTTCATTCTCGTCATTAAATCGTGATTAAGGCGTTCTTCTCATATCGCCACCATCAGACAGTCGCTATCATGCCTCCATTGTCAGACCGGCATCATAATGCCATCGTGGTCACGCCAACACCGTCACTCTCTTCATGCCGCTTTCGTGACGCCATCATCGTCATAGAGGTATCGTGATACAGTCATCGTGCCACAGTGCTCATGGTGTTGCCACACCATCGTAGCCATTGTCGGCGTCATACATTTGTGGTCACGCCTCCAGATTGCCGGCTGAATCTGCAAGCGAGTGCCCAAGCAAAGTGGGATGATATCGGAGTATGTGCCATATAGCCGAAGCATTCCACGTCCCAGAATTACCTTTATGGAACTTAAATAAACTTGACTACAGGAACATGGTCTGTCACTTCATTGCTCGATTGCTATTCACATTACCATCGAGAACCGTCTTCAGAGGAGTGCTGCCGTAACATTTGTTTTTCTTGAAGGTGCCCGCCAGCTTTCTTTGATGCAAGATAAATTGTTGATTTCCACGCGCCGCGAAAGAATAGCAGTTGCTAATGCGAGTATCGCAAGAAGTTAAAAGAATAGGTGAAGAGCAATACATGTCATTTAAATATTTAATGGCAAAATTGTCCCCCTGCAAAGCAACTATAACTCTGGCTGGAACTACATTGATTACTCACAGTTACATCACCCCTAAAATGCATATATTTTGTTAGACTTGAAAATAATTGTTTGCCACCGATGAAGTGAAAGCTTTGCTTTGTTGGGAATAACGTGTACCTGACTCAGAGGCACATTTTTTGGGGGGTTTACTGGGCCCACGTGATGCTTACTATCCTAGCAAAGCGGCGGTATCGTTGCTGTGTACCGACTCTGGGCAAGGCAAGTATTTAAAATATTAGAATGTGGAGGCATTTCCTGCCCCGCGAATCCAACCACAATATACGGGGAGGGCAGTTGAAGCTGTGGCACGCTAGCTGCGCGTACAGGGAACACTGCAGTTGCCGAGACGTGCATCTCGATACCACGATGCCGAGGCAAAGCGAAAACAGGAGCAAGACCTTAAAACCCGCATTAAAGAAGGAGATGCCCCATCGTGCGCCTGCCGCGAGGATTCTGCTTTCTTTAATAATATTCTAATACTTTGCTGTGGCTATTTCATCTTCTCCATTCAGCCGAAGCAACAATATGACCATAGCTGTGGAATATCGTTCAGCTATGAAAACCCTGTTGTTCCTGCCCCGAATCCACACTACGACCGCTCGCCATCCCTGTAGAACAGGCGTTCTCGCTCTCCGCTGCCCCGTTGATCGCCGTCGCCATATCGTCGTCGTCCTTCTTCGGAAACTGACGGGCGCAGCTCTCATAGGTGCTGCTGCATTAGCCAACCTACTCTGAGATCCCCTGTTGACCCTGGCTACTCGACAAAACCTTTTAAATAGAAAAGATGACAATGTTCCTGTCTCGGCACTCATTGACAAGAGGGCGAAATTATCGGTTATGAGCGCTTGCCTTTCGCGTCGTCTTCGCAAGACTCTGACACCTGCGGCGTCGCCGATCTTTCGTTAAGGTATTATAGCAGTAATAAAGCAGTAATAATACGTTCTGCATACTTTGTCTTTATACAAGGGTCGTATAAGCCACGTTGCTGGTAGTTTCGTATAAAACCTACATATATATGCATAAATATATTCGCCAAAAGCAGCCACCAACCCAGCGTCATCAAAAAGGCCATGTAGCCACGCTAACCCGAGAAAGTAGTCATAGAAAGCTAAGTTTTCAAAACAGAAAAGCACGTGGAAAGCAAGGTGTGGCTATAAAGACGCGCTTAGTGGCTTATCTCTAAACAAGCATCGAGTTAGGAGATCTGAGCTGAAGGCGACGGCAAGAAAAATAAAAGAATAAATAAACAAATTTAGGAAACAGAAGGAGGGAGCCGCGTCTCCCCATAGTTTACTACCACGAAGCGCCGCCATCAACACAAGAAGTGACATGTGCTAGCGCTAACCTTCAATCATTTTTCCCCAAACCAGATTGGCCACGCACGTTATCCAATTTCTACAGAAGCTGATACTAGACGAAACTGTGCTAGAGTTACTACGTAGAGTAAGCTTGCAAATTCCAATCGAGTCAACGCTAAACATTATTCGCAAAACTGCAGTTTATTCGCAGTTGTTCGAACTACAGTTGTTCGAACGTCAACTAAACTGAAGAAAGGACTACAGGCGCACTTGAAAGAGCATTTAGGTTTGATCCTGGAATAATGAGAAGGATTTATACGTTCTTGCATATAGTAAATTAGTATTGTCTACAGCTTCAGTAAACATATAAGTGGCCCTTCTGTCGAATAACATGTCAGTAACCCTTTTGTCACAGAAGCGTTACTCCGACATGTAAATAGGAATCATAGGGTTTCTAATGCAGAAGCTTGCCCTTACCCTTGTGCAACACTTATTGCTTGCATCCAGTAGGTACCTGCCAAGATAAACTAGCTGCACGAAGAAATGTCCTGGTTTCTTTCAGCACCCAGTAAATCGGGTTGTTACTATGAAAAAAATACAAAAATAAAACAGATATCATAGCGCATATGAAGGCTGCATTTCAAATAAAGCACTGAAAAAAATTCTTAAGTGCAGAACTTAGGTCATTGGTCGTGTTCGCTGGCCTGTAGCACATGTTACGTCGGGTAAACGGAACGTTAAAAAAATTGATGGCTCAGAGAGCGTAACAAAAAGACTATAACAAAAAGCCACCGACATTGCTCTACATTGCCACAAATGTGGGCGTTAGTCCCGTTTCGGCAAAACTGTTATCGTAGGCAGAAACAAATGCATAATCACTAGCCTAATAATTGAAGCCGCGCAAGGTTACTGTTTCGGGGACGCATGTCTCGGAAAATTTCCCTAACCGGCGTTGACAAAGAATGCAATTTTCTGCGGATGCCGTGAGTGTTGGACTTTTCTTGCTACGATGCTCTGTTTGTTCATTTTTTTATCTTAAAATAATTAACGGGATATGTGACGCCGCCCGCTGAAGGTAGCTTTGTCCACCTCAGCGAAGAAATTAAACATCATTGTTGTCAACGTGCCTTCTCTTGTCTTCGTGTTGGGAGCACTTGACTCATAATTTCAGTTCGATATGATGCGGCATGTTCTTTTAAGGGTTTCATGGTTAATGCCCTTTTCCTGTTGTAATAAGTACTTGCAAAGAGAATCCTTGTTTTGCCTTGTTTCCTGGAAAGCGGTATCATTCGACATGGCTCAATGAACATCATGTTGCTGCACACATAGGTGGCTTTATATCCTAGGGTCTGAAGGCTTCCAGTAGTATTTTCCCATGCTTTGTAAATATTTATCTACTTGTGCTTCATTGTGTCCTTCATGGAAAGCAATATTTAATAAACAGCCTAAGAAAGCCAACTGCAGCGTTAGACGAGACACGATGAGGGTACACCAAGTTGGTAGTGCGTACAAATTGGTGAGCACAGAAGAGAAAACACGTGCGCGAGAAAAGTAAGAGCAAATATAACTCTGCTTAAGATTGGCGGTGGCGGCAATGTTATTTACAGGAATATATTCTCACGGTGAGTGACGACCAATAAAATGGTTCCAAAGTGTGAATGACGAAACCAACTTTTTAGATTGGGCGTACCTGTGCCCAGAAAAATAGCGTACACTCAAAGAACAATGATAGCGGAGAACACAGTCGGCGATCATCAAAATCTTATCTGCGTGACAAGCGCATTGGGTTTTATACATGAGTCATTCAAGGTTCCAGATTATTCGATGGGGCTCGCGTGCCTTCCAGAAAGTACTAAACAACTTGCGTCGCGCATACAATCAGATTTCACAACATTCGCGAACAACAGTCAGCGGATAGAACCTTCTTTAAGATTTGATAGACTTCCGGTATATGCAGAAGCGTCCTGTGCTTAGCCAGTACGCCTAATGTTCTTTAGCCGGGGGAAAAGTGGTCACCATGCAGAGAAAAATACACGTGTCATTATCGAGCATGTGACATCGCATTATAAGCGAGAACGTTGCACTCTTCTCTAATTAGCATAGCCGACCCCACGCTTCCTCGACCATTTGACACTGTAATATGTGCGTCTCATGTGGTGTTACTTGCACCGATCTTTCTTAATCAACATCACTAACATTGCTGCAACCTCCCATTTTAAAGGACCCCTCACCCGGCCCCATAGAAAACTTTAGTTTTACGCTTGAAGTTGTTACGTGCACTATAGGGAGCGTTCTGCCGCAAGAATGTTTCAAATTGGTTCATTAATAGTTCAGAGAGAGAGAAAAATATACTTTATTGTTAGACCAGGCTTCTTGACCCCAAGGGTGGGTGGCCTCCTCAGTTCAGGTAGCCATGGCTCACGATTTCAGGAGGCAAGGGACACTGCAAAGGGAGGTATTATCTTCAGTTGCAACGTCTAAACTCCGCATGCGAGATTCTTTCCCTGCGTTCTCCTATACCAGATCTCGAGGATGGCGTGACGCATACGTCACATTCCCGCCTTCATTTTTCCCCTTGCTTTTTTTCGCGCGCGGCACACTTCAGCTGACGGCACCACGCGACTGGTTGCCTTTGTGTCATTTCGCTCAGAACACGATTTTGCTCTCAGTGCACGAGTACATCTCACTATATCGGTATAAGTCAGTGCTTATATCACACTATATCGGTATAACGTTACAGCAGTGCGACGTACGAAGGCGCACTAGTGCAATATACATCGAATCTCCGTCTGGCAGCGCGGCGCCCGGGAGGGGAAGGCCAAACGGCGTTCGGTTTGTTATTTCAGATCTTTCCGCGGCGCGTGGCAATCTAATACTTGGTAGACACGATCGTTAGTGCGCATTGTATGCAGGGTGCTTGTCAGCTCAAAATGGCCAGACCTGGTGGGAGCGTGACATTTTGGGGCTTCTTGTGCTCGCGTTCTCTCCTCCGTGCACAACAATTGGTATTTAGTAACAAATCATTGTAGGTTTCCCGTAGGTCTCCTCTAATGCTGGAGCCTCTAATGCTGTGCCCGTAGAGACGGTAGCTAAGGCAAGAAAGAAACCCACTCTCTTACCTTTGAGCTCGATGTGGTGTAGCGACCATTTATGAATGTGTATTGCCACTATGTCGCCTCCAACCGTCTTTGGCATTACAGCGTACCTGATTTTACTGTCGCATTCTGTAAACGTTGATGGTAGGCTATGTTCAACTTCGGCCGACATTTAGAGCAAAGCTGTAATTTGCCTATTCGAGCACTCGTCGCTGGTGCTGGATGCTAGCTTATAGCTTGGAGCAGAAGCATTTGCTGTATGGACTAGACATGGTCAGAGGTACTGTCGCACGGACCAGTATTGTTTTCAATACTGAGATAACGTTACAAAATAAGCCATGACGAGACAACAGTCGGGCCAGGCCATGCCGTTTACGAGTGTACACTAGTACTCTAAGGATTACTTCGTGCAGAATGAGCTTGGTTCGGTGCAGTGGGCGTAGCATACAATGATTTCATAGAGATGGGTGTGTCAGTGTGGTGTTTAAGTTGGGAGCTTTGTACATTAGTTTACATTAAGCGAAGTATTTTCTTGCTAAACCATGACGAACTTAGTGGCGCTGTATATAGTTTGAACAGTAGCTGAAAGGAAGTTCTTTCCAAAGAAACTCCGAAGTTATTGCGGCTCGAAATAAACTGCACAGCGCACGTGTCAGCCTTATATTCTTCATCTGGCGTGTTTACCCATCAGCGTAAGAGCCTATGACGCGCGCAATATGAAATCGTCATTCGGGGGTTGCACTATTCATTTCTGGTATGCAAAAGATTTTGAATTTCATATGCTGCTGAGCTTGTCTCCACCAATATTTTTTTTTTTAAAGGCACATGATCAGAATCTCAGAAAGAAAAATGAAACAAGTGACGATGAGTAACGTTTGAAATTATGAATAGCGTTATGGGGACTCGAAAGCAGACTATACGGTTTTGAGATAGTCATGCAGACACAACTACCGAAGATGCGTTCACTTATGCTTACAATACTCTGTTTAGAACTTGTTGTCGGGTATGAGAAGGTGTCAAGAAGAATATACCTCAAGGTTAGACATACTTTTACACATATCTGCCCCGGAAAACTATATAATTTCAGTGATACTTTAGAATGCAATATTCAAAATGAGATGAATTTATTTATATTGCGAAGGGTGCAAAATGGTGTAGAAGATGCAGGAGACGGTCAGAGTGAGCCAGCGGGCAATTTCTTACGCCGTCTTTCTCGTTTTTCTTTTGAGCTGACCAGAAGGTGCATCACTGAATGATCATATCATATTTGCTTGAAAACTGAAAAAGAAAACAATACCTTGCGTTCTCTTTTCAAAGTTACCATGGAAAATTTTGAGTGAAGCTTTACCCTTTTAGTGCGGTTATCAATTTTTAGATGAACAGCAATACATGCGCACTCTCCTACTACTCCGAGGCCATGTTCCTATTCTTTGACGCATTTGTCCAATTTTTCATTTGTTCACCAATTCTCGGCCTCATCAAATGCGCAGGTCCAGTTGTGTTAAGTACTGCATTAATATCAGAAATACAGATTGGGAAGAAAAATTGACGCGCTTTGTTCCCCTGCGTCTGTACATTTATGTTTGTAAGCAGTGTAGCAACAACACACGCAGATAAGAAGCTACTCAGGCAGAATAAAAGCCTGCATTCCGTCTAAACAGGCATGCTGTTTCATTCTTGGCTGGTCTGAAAAGGCGCTGCTGTGGACGGGTACGAGAGATTTAAGTGCAAAATGCAATTTCATTTTATCATCGGTGCAAAGGCTTTACAGCGTAGCTCATGGTACCACTGGAAGCAGTGGAAAATGTTGTGTGGTAAGTCTTACGTTTTTTTTTAAAGCCTATATCACTCACAAAGCTCATATCTTCCCAGATGTGGGGACTGTTGAGGGCAACATGCAGGGAGTTCTGGTAAAGTTTGGGTACAATTAATATTGAAATAAAAATTGATGTACCCTCGTATTCGGTTCGTATGAAACCATGGTATTAAACGCCAGAAAACATTCTCCGATTTCCAAGCAAGACCAGAATTCGCAGAGATTTATTACTTTGAATAAACCTTTAAGAGTAACGTGTATCGAGAGTTGTCAAGTGTGTAGATTTATTATATCTTTAAACATAATTATCGGATGCTCACACTCCCGTAAATTTTATACAATCTGCAAGACATCCAGTTGTTTTCACTCAGTTTTCACTCATCGGTTTCACTCGATGAGAGCCACGGTGCTTAGGTTTCGCTAAAGTTGCAAGAGTGCTCAGCGGGACGAGTGACAAATGTTCATTCTGTGAAGTTTAATTAGAGTCTTCGTAGAAGGTTACTATTGCAAGCGTTCCAAAGTGTGATTCTCGGGCTATTCACTATGTATCACGCTGTGTGGAATCTTATGCGCCATGTTTGGACGAGCTTTCACCTTTTGGGTCAAGTGGAACAGCTTTACATAATTACTGAACCCTATACTCGTGTTTTACGAAATTGTTTGTTGGTTTGTCTGGTGTCGTTTGTGAACTCGATGATGAACTTTTCTTATACTTCGGCTAAATAAGAGGAGTGTTATATTCCAGTTGTGTGCGCGAAGGTAAAGGGTGTTGGCTAATGACGGCAAGGGGAAAGTATTCTGTTGTATGAGCGACGCAAAATTTAGCTCGCTGCACGGGCATAACTGCCACAATCACTGAAGTCAAATTTAGCGAACATTGGGGAAGCAATATCCAAAATCTTGGTTTGAAATTGATTGCGTATCTATCAATTGTAGCCTTAGCAAAAAAAAAAAGTGCCGAAGTGCTAGAAAATTTCTTGCGCCTGCAACTGGCTATGCTTCTCAATGCTCTCAAATAACTATATGCTACACCGACTTTATCTTTAGTTATAATGAGGACAATATCAAGTACAATATGTGAGCAAGTGTTAACGTTTCTGGCTAACTTAGAAGCATTGCAAGTATTGACTGAACCCTTGCCCTTTCCGTATTTTCGCCCGTGATATGGGTTCGCAAGGTGAACTTCGTAACCTGAAAGCGGCAGCTTCATTACGCTGGTTGATAGCAAGGGCCCTGTAATTCGCGAGGTTTGGAAACAGTTCTAATTGGGTTTGTGATGTGAATCGCGGAAAAATAGGCATTCAAGCACTCTACATCATTATGAGGGTTTTATTAAAGCGGTGCACAATTTAGCCCGTTGCCCTGGCATAGCTATAAACTCCACCATGGTCCGATTTAGCTTACACAAATGAAACGCTATGGAAAACGCCTGCTTAATATTACTTGCACGTCCATGAACTGTAGCATTTCTACAAATTTTGTAATCGAGTTCTAGAAAGTCTCATAAGCCTGGTACCATTAATGCTTCGCAATGACCCAACATAAGTGTAGGTTATACCAGGTTTATATAGATTTTATATAAAAGTGGGCCATGGTAAGTGCTTTGAGCGACAAAATTATCACGTTTGTGCTTTTATTGAAAGTGTAGGAAATATATACTGAACCCTTGTCCTTTGTGCGAATTTAAGTGCGTCATACGACGGTCGTAGTTAGTTTAAGCGGCGTACTCGGTCAACTCGTCAAGGCACCTTGTTTATATTAGGACAAAGTAAACATCATATTATGGGTAATTTCAAGGAGAAATTCGAAGTGCCGTGACAAATCGCGGCATTTGCAGTGCATTACGCATGCAAGAGACAAAGATATTTAGGAGTTTCATTCTGAGTGTGAAGGCAACTGTGATCAAATATATGAATACTGGGGAGTGGAAGTGAGGAGAGGGAGGAGAACACTGTCATAAATGTTCTGGCGAAATAAAAATGCCTGTGCAATGTTACTTCCTCCGCAAACTTTTCTTAACAAATGCTTGAATGTGTTATATGGAGGCAAAGTTTCAACCGAAGCAGTCTCGCTGTAAAAGAAACGGTTTGCTCTAAACTGGCTTTTGATTCGGCAAGGTCACACAAGTATTCTGTCGTATTTTTTACGCTATTAGAATTCCTTGGGAACGTCAAGCACTATCGGGAGTCTATGTATCTGTCTTTCCATCTGTTTGTCCGACAGTGTGACGATTCGCGCACGAAACTGGGTCACCGGGTAGACCATGGTTGAATGAATAAAGCAACGGGCTGTTGCCCCGAAGGAACAGGATTTGAAACCAAGCGCCTGAGCAGCTTGGGCCACATGGTATGTGCCAATAGGTATGTTGAGCTCTTCAATGCCAAAAAAGATAATTTAAAATTTCCTTGGCGCTGGGTGGTATGTAACCCCCGTCGTATATATTTAGACAAGCGCCACGTATTGACTTGTTCAGCGTATCGAGATCCAAGTGCGAGAAAGGAGCCAGGATGCATACGCGCTTTATGCAGGACACGATTCGGTAGTGTCAATACGGACTGTCACATCATTGCATCAATGATAATCGCAAAAACGGCAATATTTATCGCAAAGTAGGCGCTGCCGGAAGGTTTTTTCAAGCACACAGCATGCCTGCGGTTTGTTGAGCTTCACTGTTTACATCTGGGGTTATCTTCTATGTGAAGTTATGTGTGCGAATGTTCCGAATTAGCGCAGCGTTGATTGCTCTCCGAAGGATCCTCGAAAACCTATAGTGGCTTGGTTCATAACTACACATGTCTACTTAAACAGAGGGAGCGTTACTGCTGCAAAGTGCAGGTAAAGTCTCGCCACTGTGTTTTGTGGTTTCTGCCAATTTGTGTGTTCATCTCAGCAGAGTAAACTGCTTGCGTAGGGAGAAAACAAAACAACTAGCGCGATTCGAAATCCTTTGCTTCGTAGAAACATTTTTGTGAACAGAATCCTTGCATTAACTGCTCTCGCTTCTCCAGGCCTCCCCCTGCCCTCCTAGAAAAGAAAAAAACCGCCAAAAGTATGTTACTATCAAGTATCTTTTTATCTCTGTGCCATGCCCACCGCGCAATTAGATTGCACTGATTCCGCTACGGAATCCGCTGTTATGGACGTTTGACTATCTATCGAAGCTACAGTACAGCGTACCAGCGTTTTTTTTTTAAATGAACGCCGCTACTCTGCGTAGGCAGTGGCGCCATCTATGGCCAGTGGACATGCTGTTTTGGGCGAGCGCTCTGTGTTACATGCCAGGTATAGGACCGACGGGGGTTTCTAGTGATTGTTTTCACACTTGCACGGCCTGTTAAGCTGTAATGTGGCGTCTTCTAAGTAGAAAACGGTTTCGTGAGACGCAGTGAAGTAATTTAGGTTAGCATGGCCGGAGTTTCTGCTGATGTGGAGGCAGCCAGAGCATCCAGCGCTACGTGTGCGCTTGCATTTGAACGTACAATAAACCTCCAGATCTTTTGTGCAATTCGTAAAATAATTTCAAGAATGCGACTTCAGCATTCCCATAGCATTTCTCAGCTTTGGTTTAGCAGCAATTACCACTTAGGAAGGATGAGACAATTCTAGCAGCGTGGGTACTCCACTGCTTCGAAATAACTAGCGGTGTTTGTCAAGAGTGTTAACTGTCACCATAAATGTTATCTCTAGATACATAACGGCAACAACCTCGCCTGTTGGACGAGGTTTCCTCCTACAAATAAAAATGTTTCGATTGGTAATAACGGCAAACTGTACAGTCTGAATGAACTTTGTCGCTTGGTCGAGGGACCAGCTGGGACTTGCCCGTGCACTCGAAATAGTTGTAGATGCTGGATTCGAGATCTGTTTGTGGTTTATTGCGCAAGGTACAAGCATGCGTCAATACCGTGCGAGGTCTTATTGCGGCGTTAGCCACTGTGTTTTTTTTTGCGTAAATAACGTAAAAGGAGGGTGAAAGCCTATTCATTTTTTCTGTTGGTCCTGTCGCCTACGACGCACTCGCCTCTCTTGCGAAAATATTGTCCTAGTAAATTGACATCCATTTCTTTTTGTGTGCCCCCCTCCCCCGACTTTGGATATTACTGCATTGAAGGGTTAAAAGGCAATGCCGAAGCATGAAACGTTTATGTATTATGCTGTTTTACCGACCGCTATGATCGGTGTGAAGAGCAACGCCATATGCATCATAGAGCAGGCTAACGCAAGCACAGGATAGTGATTTCAGGTCTGTAAGACGTGAAATACATTAGAAGGATGCCGGTGCCTGATGAAGATGTTTTATAACGCTTGGCGTTTAGATGCCTAGGAGTTGCATTAGGTTTGACTTACACGAGCACTCTTACGTTTGAGTTCGTGCGCCACGATCAGACATAAGAACATTTTTCATGTCACGATGGCAATGCGGAGACGCCACTGCTCTTCGTTGAGTAAACACCTATACAGCCAAAATAGTTCAGAACGGTGAAACACACCACATGATGCTTTTCACATGTTTGCACGGCCAAGGGAGCATTCCGCATGCTATAGATACTGCTGTGCCGAAAGGATACACACTGCCTCTTCACAGACCTCATATAAACTGACATCGCGTAAGTTTCACGGAGGACGAGCTAAAACATCTCCAAAATCGTTTCGCAGCACCCAACCACCACGTATTCAAGTAGCGCTGCGTCAACTCGCGTAAATCAGAAAGGACAAGAGGAAGGGTGCTCACGCTTTCTTCCCTTCCCAACGAAAAGATCAATAGTTACACTTTTATGCCTATTGTTTGTGCCTCGCCCATAACGTCGTTATCAGACTTTACATTGGTGTGCCTGAATTGCTTTTTTCTTTTCAAAAACGAGAACCAAACTAATTGGAACTGGTAGCGAAGGTTCCTTAGAGGCTCATACGTTCATCTGTATGACGAATAAACACATCCAGCGAAACAGAAAATAATGTGACTTAAAAACCATTAAAAAAGGAATTGACATATGTTTTGTTTTCAAGGCGCAAAATTTATTTTTGTGACCGGAAAGTCGGGCGTCTTTTCATGTGTGTTGCAACTCGACTCAAAGGGCATTTTGAGATATTAGCGCGGGACGCCATGCAGCGAAATGCCAGAAGCATGGCAGTCGCAATCGCACCCATGCACAAACTATCGTTTATTTGCGGACCAAACAAAGCTTTGGGTGTAGCGTGTATGTCGCACCGCCGGACACAAAGCCCTCCCAGGAAACATGGAAGCAGCTATTTGATGTCTAAAAGATCTCGTCACGGGTTAAATGAAAAGTGCAGTAGCTGTCTTGATCAAGGTGTTTTGCCGCCGTCAATCTCTACAAGTATTTCAGTGAGCCCTGCTACCGTTACGCTAACTCTTGCTGATCGATGTCTTCACAGGAAGAAACCTCATGTCTTGTTTGGTAGCGGTTAAAGTTATACGATGTATGTATACAGTTACAATTAACAGAAATGAGCGGGGGACATCAGAAAACAAGAATACATTGTCGCATACAGTGATGCACAGATAGTTTTTCCAGATTTGAGCAATGACAATACTGTAGCGCAGCCTGACTGGCCGACTAGCGCATTTTGCTTACACCAATAAGTTGGATTTCTCCTTCCCCAGTTATTCTGTAAACAAAGATCTGCATTGTATGCCGATGTCATGCCAATGTGCCTCCATTGAGTGAAACGAGGATGTCACTTCGGCATCAAACACACCATTGTTCACAAAACGTTGATCTACTCGGGATCCTACAAACTGAAACGGTTTCTAGCAGGAAAAGGTTTTGTCAATGATGCTGAGATTCATGCAGAAAGGGCATCTTTGTTTAAGTTACAGGTAGAAGATTAGCATGACACCAGTATTCGAAACATGATTCTGTCCTACAATCAATCTTTAAAAAGTAAAGGATGATTCAGATAAAAAAAAAACACTGCGGACCAGTCTATTCGCCAATGTGACTAGGCGGACCACTCTATCCGAAACATTTTCTTCTGATCTGTGTGCCTCCTTTAAGTTTAAATTGTAAGGTATTGTGTGTGCCACTTGTAAAGTATCAAGTATGATTGCATAGCATCACGGATAAATAATGGCCAGTTCTTTGGCATACCACACATTGGTAAATTCATGTTACCGGAATGGAAAGATAAATAAGAATATGCCGTTATTTCTTTACGCACACTGTAGGAATGAACTCATCTGGCAGAGCAGTGCGTAAAGCTTGATTGCAGGCTAAAATGCAGCAAGACCTCTACTTCGCACCATGTGAATTAGTCAAACATTATTACCCAATAAATTACAAAAGATAGAGAAACTGTGATTGACAAGAGTGACAAGCAGTAGCAGAGGTGCTCCTGAATGAATACTGAAGATCATTGCTGCCGCCGCCAGAGCAGGCCAAACTTCGTAGTAGAGCACTGGCTACCCAAAAAAGCTTGCTGTTGCAGGTCACGTATGAAGGTTCTTGTAGACACAATCAAGTAAAATATGCACAGAAGAGGAAATAAAACTAGAGAGGAAATGAGACTGAAGAAGAAGGTGCCTCAATTAGCAATATGTGCCAAGCAAGGCATTTGGCTCACATTAAAATGAAAGTTAGCTATTCCTTTCTCTCATGGGACTATGCTCTTAAGGTAGATATGTAATCAGGCTACAAATTTCAATATCTTCTGGGATATAGCTAATAAAATACACAACAGAGTAACGCAAACGTGCCTTCAAATTATTACGTGGCGTTGTGTGTCTAAAAAGGCATTTATCAACTCGTCAAACAACTATTTGCCAACCTTTCTGCAAAATCTAACCAGTTTAAAGCAGTTATTCATTCTGCAGCTAAGTGATGTGCTATCTTGGTTAAAAGTGATATCACGCATTACATGTTTAAGCGAAACGTAAGTTTCACATATCCCAGTGTTTTGCTGTCGCACTTTTTTCATACATAAACACGATATTGCATAGGGTAAAGAGGTAGCATACAAAGGAGTACATAAAGACGACGACGACGAAGTGTTTCTATCATAGAACGCTTGTACCTTTGTCTCGCTTTGTTTCTTTCCAAACTTTGGGAGCTGCCGCTCCCGTGTTGTGGCAATGGACGAAGAAGCCCTCGAAGACCTTCCTGGAGCCAAGCCATCACGTGCGGTCACGTCCAGGAAACGTGGAAATGCGTCAAGTGACACGGACAGCGAGGCAACCGAGTTGTACTCGGACAGCGTCGACTCGTCGGACGACGATTTCACGCTTGTCATGAGCCGAACCACAAAAAGAAGACTACTGCGGAGGTCATCGTCGCCAAGTGTCTCTACCGTGAAGACAACATCACAGCGCTGGCCGCACACTATGCTCTTCATGCCTGTGGACCCAGTGTCAAATCTGCGACTCCTAAACAGGCAAGTCCTTTCAGCGTTTCTTGAGGGAGTCGCGCCAAATGAGATAAAGGACGTGAGAATAAATGCACGCAAGAATGTCCTTGCAGTCGATGTTCTACACCGTAGTGCACTGCAAAGCCTGCGGCAGGTAACGGAGATCGACAAAGTACAGGTGCGATCCATGATACCTACTGGCTGCAATGGGACTATCGGCGTGATTTATGATGTCGATATTTCTATACCAACCGACGACTTACCAATATTAATAAAGCCAACTACAGAAGGCACTCTTATCAAGCACATCACAAGACTTGGCAACACCCGTTGCCTGAAGCTGTGGTTTGATGGAGACAGCCTTCCATCACATGTCAAAGTTGGCCACGTCCGCCACCCAGTGCGCCCATACATACCGAAGCCCATGCAATGCTATAAATGCTGCAAGATGGGACTCGTAAAAGGTGTCTGTAGGAATAACCTCGTGTGCCCACGGTGCGCCGAATCTCATTCAGCAGATGCCTGCCGCGCAACTGTGTTAAAGTGCCCTAACTGCCATGGTACTCATGAGGCCTCATCCAATGATTGCCCGCGGGTGAGGAACGAGCGAGCAGTACTCAAACGTATGGTACGAGACCATTCGACACACAAAGAGGCTGCCGCTACTCTCAGGCGACGACGACATCGGCCCCGAAGAGCAGCACAAAGAGTTACGTCTACTGAAAGATATACACCATCTTCCGGCAAAGCGGTTACCGTATCAACGCCGACTTCCGCAAAAACAGATACTGCGAAAACGAAAACTGCGGCAGCACGCTCACCTCCTGAAGATTGGCCTACACTTCCAAGAGCACTACCTGCCTCGGAGTCGCACCAAAGTGCGCCGCCCACAATGACCTCACGAACCGCGGATGAGACGACGACTGAGGATCGCCAAGTCATAGTGATGCTGAAGTCACTTATGGACGCCATGCGCATTCTACTGAGCAGCATGAAAACCCCATCGGCACAGAGCGCACTGCAGGTGCTGGACACCTTGAGTCCGGTGCTTGCGGCTCTAGGGTAAAACCATGGCCCGAGCGATGCCGTCGTTTCAAGAGGAAGTCAAGCATGCATCTGTCTTGCAGTGGAACGCCAGAGGGCTTAAGTCACGCATGTCCGACTTTAGACAGTTTGTTTTTACGCACCAGTTCCCCATTATCGTGATTTGCGAGCCCCACCTGTCAGCTCCCATCAGACTGTCCGGGTATGGGTGCTTTATGTCCTCTACCCACGGAGAGTGCAGCAAGGTTGTTGTGTTTATCCGCCGTGACTTGACTTATGTACATCACCCAGTGCCTCCTGACGAAGCAAATCAATACGTTTGCTTAACAGTGAAGAAGAAACAGCTCACGTTTACAATTCTTGGAGCCTATTTATCTCCGACAAGCCGTCTAGATTGTGAGCGCCTACGGGGAATTTTGACATCTACTCCAGAGCCGTGGGTGCTCACTGGTGACTTTAACGCCCACCATTACCTATGGGGAAGCTCTAAAGTTAACTCTAGGGGCAGAACGTTGGTGTCCTTTGCCTCTGAACGGGAATTTTGCTTGTCAAATGATGGTAGCCCTACTTATCTGCGTGGATCAGCGTATGGCAGCTGCTTGGACCTAACCTTCGTGTCACGGTCGCTTTCGAGAAGAGTGCACTGGTTTTCCGATTTAGAAACACGGGGTAGCGACCACATCCCAACCTATTTGACGATCGAAGGTCTGACTAGTTCCAAGTCTTCCAGAACCGTCCAGTGCACCGATTGGCCTAAATACAAAATAATAATGGAAGACTGTTGTCGTGACGGCACCTCTTATAACCTACAGGGCGCGATAAAGGATGCCATAGAAACAACCACGCATCTGCTATCGAGGAGTTCTTCCCGCACCGATTTCGACATTGAACTATCAAAACTTCGAGCCATTCGCTGTCGTGCGGAGCGAAGATATAGACGCACGAAGTCAAATCATGATTTGAGATTGGCTAGACGAACACAAAAGAAAATACAGCGTCACCTGAACAAGCTGGCTTCGCGACAATGGGCATCCTTTTGCGAGTCCCTGGATCCGCGAAAACCATTGTCGCTTATATGGAGGACTGTTCGTGGCCTTCGCACAACCTCTGGTCAGCGCCACCCGTTTAAATCATTGGCACTTTATCTACAATGTAGAGAAATTGACGTCGCTGAATCTTTCTGCAGAAAGATTGCTGGCGAGGCACATTCCAATGGAACGGGTACGGGAACCCTCGACCACCCACCGTTCTCACGCGATCCCCGCATGGAATTCCCTTTTTCTATGGAAGAACTAGAAGCTGCGCTGGCTATGTGCAGGCGTTCTTCAGCGCTACGACCTGACGGCATTACATACCGTGCCCTGTGTAACCTAGGAGACCAAGCTCGGAAGGCACTCTTGCTCCTGTACAACGACTCCTGGCAGACGGGTACGGTTCCGCAAGAGTGGAAGTCAACTCGCCTCATTCCACTTCTCAAAGCTGGCAAGTCGCCTTTGGACATTTCCTCATACCGTCCGATCGCACTTGCCAGCTGTGTCGGAAAAACAATGGAACGAATGGTATTAACACGTCTGGAATGGTACTTAGAGTACTATGAAATCTATCCACAAGCTATGGCCGGATTTAGACGGGGCCGTTCGTCAACAGACAGCGTTGTTGACTTAATAACCTTTGTGCAACACCAAAAGGCCTGTAAGCGTCTATCTGCTGCTCTGTTTCTAGACGTTAAAGGAGCTTATGACAATATCACCCATGAAGCCATCCTTAGCACGTTAGAAGCCGTCGGACTTGGTGGCAAGATGTATATGTGGGTGTCCAGCTACTTACAGAGGAGATCATTCTACATGCACACAGAAAATGGCCCGACGTCCGAGCATTACGGTAGCCGAGGAGTCCCACAAGGAGGAGTGCTTAGCCCGACTCTCTTTAATCTCACCCTCAGTGGATTAGATTGCAACCTGCCAAGCACCGTACGACTTTCCATCTATGCGGACGACATCTGCATTTGGGCATCAGGTGTGACACGACTTCAGCTTCGTGCTCGGCTTCAGAAGGCAGCCACAAAGACATCTTGCTACCTTCGTCAACAAGGACTTGAACTTTCATGCGGAAAGTGCGCAATGGTGGCATTCACGAGGAAGCGAATGTCTGGTTACGGCGTATCTATTAACGGACAACTTATACCATACAGCAGAAGTCACAGGTTCTTGGGAGTCGTAATTGACAGAGACCTGTCTTGGACTCCGCACGTCAATTACATGAAAAGCGGCTGACTACTATCTGTCACCTTTTCAGGTTCCTTGCAGGAAAAAGTTGGGGAGCATCTATACACGCTATGTTACAGTTGTACATGGCGTTGTTCGTTGGATTCCTGCGCTACAGCCTGCCTGCAATATCCAACACCTGCAAGACTAACCTGCGTACGATTCAGAGCATTCAAGCCCAAGCCCTTAAGATATGTCTTGGCTTACCACGCAGTGCATCAACGGCTGAAACCATTGCCCTAGCGCAGGATTACCCGATCACGACGCACATTGCCGTTGAGACAATGCGTATGCATCTCAGGCATTATGCTAGGACCCCTTCCCACCACTTGGCGAGCCTCACTGCTGCAAGGCCCTGCTCGACATTTAGCGGTATTGTTAGTGCACACCGTGCGTCATTTACCTCAGGGTACGCACCTGCGGCCACGCCAGCGTTTCCTCCGTGGTGTTTGAGCCGTCCACAAGTTGAGATAATGATTCCAGGACTACAGAAGAAGACAGATCTACCGGCGCCTGCTCTAAAACAGCTGAGCTTACTTCTTCTGCATGAAAAATACAGCAACCACGTGCACATCTATACCGACGGATCGACTACGTCGTGCCGTTCTGGTGGTGCCGTGGTTATACCAACGCGAGGAATGACACTGCGGTTCAAGACATCGCATGTCACGACCTCAACGGCGGCAGAACTAACGGCCCTGCGTCGAGCACTGGAATTCATTAATTCGGAAAGACCCAGAAAATGGGCTGTGTTCTGTGATTCAAAACCGGCATTACAGTGCACGCAGTCAGTTCTCCGACACGGATGTCATGACCAATTGACATACGAAGTCGTGAAACTTCACCATGACGTCCAACAAAAAGGCCACGAAGTCGTTTTTCAGTGGGTACCTGGCCACTGTGGAATCAGCGGCAATGATTCCGCCGATAACGCTGCTCGCACAGCCCATCAAGAAGAGCACAGCGTTCCGATTCCGCTTTCGAGGACTGACGCTGCAAGGCAGCTTCGACACCTGGCACGTAGCCTCACAGTGAGCGAGTGGAACTCGCAAAACTTACGACTGACACGACTACATCGCCTAAACCCCTCCCTGCAGCTCCGACCTCCACCCGGACTTCCTCGACGTGAAGCTACGCTTCTCTGTCGCCTTTGGTTAGGAGTGGCCTTCACAAAGGCATACTCTACATTAATTGGAGTCTCTGACAGTGCAGCATGCGAGGTCTGTGGCACCGAAGAAAACATCGACCACCTGCTGTGCCACTGTCCAAGATATGCCCTAGAGAGAGAAGAACTTGCCAAAGCTTTCCAAAAACTGGACAATCGGCCGCTTTCTGTGCAGGTGCTGCTGGAACACCGCCCCCATCGCCCGTCGGCCCATATAGCGGTGAAGGCACTTTTGTGTTTCCTAAGGACGACGGGTTTGTGCGACCACCTGTGACTATTAAGGCAATTTTGTAAAACCACACGCGTCAGCGAACTTGCCGTAATTTCCTTCTTTCCTTCCCTCCTCTCTCTCCCTGTGATCTTTGCTTTCCCCTTTCCCATTCCCCCGGTGTATGGTAGCCAACCGGACGATATTCTGGTTAACCTCCCTGCCTTCTTCTTTTCTCTTTCCTCCTCCTACAAAGGAGTAGTGATAAAGTATAACGAAGCAATGTTTATGGAGTTGCAAAAATCACTTTTGATGATATATTTTCAGCTAGTACGAATTGGCTTGCAGCAATACCTCAAATTAGTATTGCATCACCTTCAATGATACATCAAACAAAATTGAAAGTCTCTCATGGCATGGTCTAGCGAGAACGTTACCCACTATCTTAAAAGATTTAACGTGGTGTTTGCGCCAGACAGTTAGAAATGATTTGTAGAGGTTTCAAACTCATCAAAGCATCTATAGCCTCAGGTAACTCTATCTATCTCGATAGATAGAGCTACTTAACTTAGCCAGCAATACCTAACTCGACTGTCCCCGAGTTGAGAAGCCAGTAGACCCAAAAAACTGTATCGTGTATTCAAGTTATTGGTCCACACTGAATATTTCCACCTAGGAAAAGGTCGAACTTGGCAACCTAACCAGAAGGCCAAGGCAAATAAGTGTCTAAATTTTGCCAACACCGCTGATTGATATTACTGAAACAGCTGACAAAATATACTCCAGGTAAAATTAGTTTTGACAAAATTTTGGAAACATCCTTGCATACTGCTTGAATCCGCAGCATCTACCTACACACATGTTACACCACAAAATCTCTACCTCCGACGCATGTGCCGCCCCACATCATTGTGCAATCGCCTAACAATAACGTTAAAAAACAGGTTGCACAGGCTACCTGGATTGATTATTCGGCAGGCTCCAGCCAAGTGCCAATGATAGTGGGGCCAAATTGAAAATTTGTTCTTGTGTGGAGGCAACAGCCCGTGTATTATCGACCGATCTGGGATTAGATTTCTCGCTTATCCTGTACAGTAAATTGCTGTAAATAAACGAAATCACACATAATACATTTTATAAGATACACAACTCATTGCATACGAGCTTGAATACATTCGTGTATCAGGCAAACAAGGTGCAACCTACACTGTTGCAGGAAATTTTTACTCCAGTATGAAATACTGATGAATGGTGACACAACACTTCCCTTGTGGGTTCTTACGAAGCACTGGCTGCCTATAGTTGTTAGGTTTTGTATGGCTTAGGGAAACTAAGTAGTTTTAGTGGTAAAAGTAAACTCTGTTTGCAGGTGCTGAGAAACTGCGAATAGCGGAAGTTTATTAGGCGTAAGTGCAAAAAAGAAACTGCTCCTTTGTAAGAAACCAACTGGCTTTCTTACCACGATGGGATTGCTGGTATTAGCTCATATACAAAGCACTTTGAGGACCAGAGAGGGCGCACTAATATATCGACTTACCCTGCTCTTAATGACGAGGTCCCGTCATCCAGCTAGCACCAAGAAACAAGAAGGATGTCAGCCGCCTATGCATTGGAAACTAAAAAAATAAGAGAGCATCAATTCAGTTGAAAAACAGATTTGCGATTTCTGATTTGGTGATCCGTAGTCATTATATAATAAAAAATAAACAGTGATGGCTGCACTCCCACATGAAGCGCCTACTAGGCTTCAAGTTGTGCACCTTATTTGGAACGAAACACGAGTGCAGTTTTTACGTTAACAGCCGATTACATTTAACATTGTATGACACACTAAATATTCCAGTAATACTCATGTTTCGCAAAGAAGCGTTAAAGCTGCATGCTGTATATCGACACACACATGGGCGCGCAAACATGGAAGCCTGCAACCCATGGAAGAATAAAAGGACACGAAATAGGGCGAGTTCAGTTTTGTTCAGGCTTAAGGCCAGCGCGGCCTCTATAAATGAACTTTCTTTGTTTTTTGTGCCCTACTTTAACAAAAAGACTATAAACAAGCAGAACCCTCGTATAAAGAAAAAAGATGCAGATCTTAAACACTGTGAGACCCGATGTAAGCGAAGCTTCGTGTAATCTTTAAATTGGTTAACAACAATTATCGGGGTTGTTGACAGCGAATATTTAGTTTCTTCACCATTTAGTCCAATACGAGAGCGGTGAGTTGATGTTAAGGGCTAACTTGCGTCCACCCCGGCAGTTTGTCCGCGTAGTGCACAGAACACACATGGAGACGTGTTTGTGTGAGGCGTTGTTATGCGCCTTTCTTCATAAACTCTGAGCGGGTTGAGCATTATCAGTGCCTAACATGGCACATCGCCATCATGCCTGAAGTGTCGAACTTTAATGAAGTTTAACACTTCTAAAAATTACAATACAGAACTATTAGTACAATGTGAAAGAATTAGGTAAACTCGAGCCCACACCATCAAAATCCATGGCGTCACAGCAACCTGGTACACGAACTTCAACGCAGCAGTGCCACCATTCTTTCATCTCGAGCATTTTGCAGTTGACTCAGCCTCCTGTCACGGTACAGGTTAATCTTTTTGTATAATGGGAAAGTCATTTAAAGATACCTCCGATACTATTGTTCTCTTTAGCGATCATTTGCCATTGTTTCTTAACGGCGTTGCCAAGCTCCACTAAGCATGAGGTCACGGGATCAAACAACCGCATCTTGATAAAGTTCAAAGTTATGACTACCCGTGCACCGTGCAACCCTAGGTAGTCAAAATTAATCCGGAGTTGTCCACAATGGGACGTCTATAAATCAGGTTGTAACTTTGGCACGCAAAACCCCACAATTTAATTATTTTAAAATTTCTTTTGTTATCCTTTAGGCTGCAGCATTTATTATCTCCGCAAGAACACATACTCAAAGTGTTTCCCTTAGAGGTTTAATGTAGATATAGGTATCTACTTAAAATTGTAATTTGTGGTGACGAGGATTCTTATGGCTGTGGATACTGCATGTGATGGCACCATGATGCGCGTCGAAGAAATCACTGTCTCCCTCGCGGTCCCTAACGAGAACATCGAGTGACTGCAAGTGGATGGCAGCAACGATGATGTGCTTCTGAATGTTGTCCTTGTCCACAAACTTCTTAGTCGGCTCCGTGATCTTGTGCAGCTCGTTCTCTGCGCGACAATTTAACTGATTAAGTGGTGTTTCGCGCACGCAGTGTTTGTGGCTTATATAAACTTCATACAGCAGAGTAGAATCTCGCAGATTGCTTCTGGAGCACAGCAAGCGAATGTGATGTGTAGTGGTAATAGCATGATCGTCGACAGTGTCCTTCCTCTTCGAACTCCTACAGCTGCTTTCCAGCACGAGGACCACTTGTCCTAGATGGCATAAAAGAGGTTAATTGAAGAGTGGCACATAACCAGAGACCCAAGCTGGTCCTGCCTTCTGTTATGAACCCGATTCCCTCAACATAGAGGCCCAATACTCTACCCACTAGCCCATGTACTAGCCGGTGACGCATTGGGGTGGGAAAATCGTTAGCGATAGACACCCGAAAGTATGTGCGTAGTCCTAAAAATGCTGATCGCAATACGTAATACTGGATAGTATGAATACTTCGGTTACCTTATTGTTTTTGTTGTTTGTGCTGGATAGATCCTTGTTTTCCTGAAACACGTGGCCTCCAAAAAGTATAAGAAGCTATGAAACTAGGCAAGTAAGATTATCATTCTAGATCTGCAACAGGCACTCTTGTGATACGTTTGCAGTACGGCAGTTGTGTAAATGTGCTTAGGAGGCTTAAAACTGCGTTGCTAACATTTTCTTAAACATGCAGATTCACATAGGTTGAAGGAGTGCGCATTGAGGAGGTTATCGTGGCATAGCTTACCAGGGCCTGCCATGGTGAACAAGGAAAGTCTGCTAGGGCATTGCTTCACCCCATGCTTTTCGAGGAGGAGCTCATGGGTGGTTTACACTTTGTAAAGAATGACACCACGGAGCAAGGAGAGGCTCCTGACCCCATCAGGATCGACGGTGTTATAGGCAAATAATGTAAATAATTGTCAGTTGCCTTTTTTTGCATTGGCATTTGGTACCTTAAATTGGTACTTTGCCATTAGCATAAAAACAATTTTCAAGCGGCCTGTGTTTGCAACTACGGGCTACAATAACCTACTATTTGGCGTGGCTGTTCATATGATGTTAAGTGCCTAACACCTCCATACTCAAGTGCTTTTAACTTTTGGAAGCTGCCCTAACGGCCAGAAGGTTTTCGCGGCTCCACCAGACAAAATGAGGCGAATTTACGCATTAATAGCGCTGCTTCCAATCTACCAATCTACTGACATAAAGGACATACTTAAGGAGCCCGAACGTGTTATTATAATACAGGAATTGTGTAGAAGCTATGCTCAAGAGCAGTTATTGACGAATTCGAGGGAGAGCAATTCCACCAAACTTCAGCAATCAAAATGGCCCTCCAGGTTCTGTAACGCAAAACACAGTCGTTTCAACAATTTTAACAGACCACGTTGAAATAAAGTTGTTAACGTCTTGAAGGAGGCCCGCGTGATTCCAGACTGCAGCCTATCAGCAGGGGGAACATGAGTTGTGGCATTTTTCTTTCGTTGGTTCAATCAAAGCAACTATAGGGACAGAGTTGCCACTATCACTGTCAACATTACTTATTTTTACACTGCAGCTGCATACCTCTACCTTCCAAGAAAAGTTTTGTGTCGTAAGAAAAAAAAAATGCCCAGGCTTAGCTTGGTTAAGCCAAGAATGCGTTGCATATTGCGCGGTATTTTTTTTTTTTTGAGGGAGTGGTCTTGCTTGGCGGCACTCGATTTTCGCGTCACGCACCGGCGCAGCACCCCTAGCGGGAGGAGCGGGAGTCAGGTGCTGGCTGCGGCCGCGCGCGACCGCGCGAGTTGGGGCCCAGCTTTTCCTCCGGTTGTCGTGACGTCACGTCACGTGGTTGGTGGCTGCCCGGCGGCGCCCAAGGGCTAAACTGAGTGATTGCAATTTGCAACGCATAAAAACTCCCCATGCGTGGGCCTTATCGTGAAAATAGCGCGATAGCGGCCCGACCCCCGGTGGAGGTCAAGCATGGGTTAAGCACTCGCCATACTTCTGCCAATCCCGAAGATGTTGCAATGCAGGGCCGACCCATGGCGGAGGTGAAGCAGGCGTTAAGCACTCCCCAAACGTGGGCCGATCCCAAAGGTAGTGCAATACCTGCCCGACCTGAGGCGGAGGTGAAGCAGGTGTTAAGCAATCCCTATGCATGGGCCGATGCCGAAAATTGTGCAATACCGGCCCGGCCCGCGGCGGAGATGCAGTTCGCCATTAAGGGGCCCATATGCACAGCTTCGCTGGTCATCCTTCTTCAGAGTGGAATGGAACTGAGATTTTTTAATTTTGTTTCTTCAGTACCTGCATCACCAATGTGGTATTACACAGGGGGATTTCATTCGAAATACAATATTTTGTAGAAGCGTACCTGTAGACTCAAACCGCGGTAAAAAGCACCAAAAGATGTAATTAGCACAACATCAGGCGGAAGAAGATTCCAGGCGCGTGTTGTCTGGCCAAAAAAGAAATACTGCTAAACGTCCCCCCTAATAGCAAGGTCCTTCACTTTCAAAATGTGATACTTTCTTAGAGATACACCCGAAGGTTGCGTCATGTATTTCTCCCGAATAATGCCGGTATTGGAATGATGGGCCCGGTAGCTGCGCGACAGTGCAGTCTACTAATCCGCTGCTTTTCATGATGCAGGTGTTTGCTCTCGCCGTCCGCCTACTTCTAACCGTTCCACCGTCTGCCTCATGTGGATCTGTGCCTTCCGCGAACCTGCCCTACCACAATCAACACATCTCGGATCAACCCGCAACGTCATCAGAGCTGCATGCGCCATTACTGCCATCAGTCTACCGCATCTCGGATCATCAGTGGACAACCCCATCGCCAGGAACATCATCCGCTGCTGCTACAAAACGCGTGCGCTCATCGCCACCACTCTGTGGGCCCGGTAGCTGCGCGACAGTGCAGTCTACTAATCCGCTGCTTTTCATGATGCAGGTGTTTGCTCTCCCCGTCCGCCTACTTCTAACCGTTCCACCGTCTGCCTCATGTGGATCTGTGCCTTCCGCGAACCTGCCCTACCACAATCAACACATCTCGGATCAACCCGCAACGTCATCAGAGCTGCATGCGCCATTACTGCCATCAGTCTACCGCATCTCGGATCATCAGTGGACAACCCCATCGCCAGGAACATCATCCGCTGCTGCTACAAAACGCGTGCGCTCATCGCCACCACTCTGTGGGCCCGGTAGCTGCGCGACAGTGCAGTCTACTAATCCGCTGCTTTTCATGATGCAGGTTGGTGATAAATTTTCTCTGTTCGCTAAAAAAAGTAGTAACCTTTTCCTGATGCAGCTACCGAGCCCTCAGTGCTGTGCCTGTATTGTTGCCGAATGTTCGCATGTTATTCGTATTCTATTGCTATTGTCGGGTGACGTAGAAACTAACCCAGGCCCCGACCGTTTCGCCACAGTACTTGCCGAGCTCCAGAAACTAACTGCCGGGCAAACCGCGTTATTGTCTGATTTACAAGACATTAAACAACAGCTGAAAACTACTGACACAACATTGGCCGACCTAACCAAACGCATGGACGCTCTGGAATCCCACTACACTACCCTTTCTGCTCTCCACTCTGAAATAGGCACCCTGAAAACTTTAACAACCGAACTTACCTGCAAGGTCTTCAAACTGGAAGCACGAGTGGACGACGCAGAAAATCGCTCCCGTCGTAACAATCTCATTTTTTACAATGTTCCGGACACTAACCCCGCTGAAACCTTTGCAGACTCTGAACAAACCGTCATTCGCCATTGCTCTCAACAACTAGGCTTTGACATCGACCCTCATTTAATAGAGCGTGCTCACCGTCTCGGGCGTCACTCATCTAATCGTACTAGGCCTATCATAGTAAAATTCACATCGTCCAAAACTAAAGAAAGCATTCTATCATGTGGTTATAAACTTAAAGGCACGAACTACAGCATTGGTGAAGACTTTTCCGCTTCTGTCCATAACACTCGCAAAAATCTTGTAGCCTATGCCAGATCGGTATCCGATAAGTTCTCCCTGCGCTTCAAAACTTTGCACATTGGTCCGAAACGCTACACATTCGATGAAGCTTCACAAACAGTAAAAGAAGTGAAATAGCAATCATCTCACCGTCAATCGACAGGCCTTTCTAAGCATGTTCAACAACAAGCACTTTCATTGTCAGCTATTTTTTTTAACGTGCGCAGCTTCATTTCAAAACGCGACATTATTTCAAATATCGTCTCATCTTCCGCCAGCAACCTACTAATCTTGACGGAAACGTGGCTAAACAGCGACATCTGTGATAGTGAAGTCCTTGCCGACCTGCCTAATTTCCGTGTCTTCCGCAAGGATCGCCCAGATAGGAGGGGAGGGGGAGTACTGATTGCAACCAGACATGAACTATCATGTACAACCATTAATATTTCATCAGACATAGAAATGTTATGGGTCTTATGTCACGCTTCACCTCAATCCGTTTTGATTGGCGTTTGCTACAGGCCTCCTAACAGTCCGGATTTCCCCACAAAACTGAATAATGCAATAAATGAAATTAAAACGAAGCATCCAAACACCTGTACTCTTTTATTTGGAGACTTCAATTTCCCGAGTATTGATTGGCATAATCTAACTACCACAGGTAACAGAGATGCTAACGAATTTCTTGATGTTTGCCTTAATTTTAATCTTGTTCAAATTATATCGGAGCCAACCCGTGTAACTGAGGACTGCGCTAACATTCTCGACCTAATATTAACGGATAATCCGGAATACGTTCATTCCATCACGCATCTACCAGGCGTCAGCGATCACCAAGTCATACAAGCCGACTTCACCATTAAACCATTTTCACGGACAACTAGCAAACGTACCATCCGGCTTTATGATAAAGGAAACTATACTGCCATAAATAATGAACTTCGCACATTCTTACCCCGTTTTCAGTCTGACTTTAATCAAAGAACTATCCACGATAACTGGCACTTGTTTAAGACAAAAATTGAAGGTTTGGTTGACAGGTTTATTCCGAGCATAATTATAAGAACTAACCCCCTAAACCCTTGGTTCACAAACTCACTAAAACGCCTTGAAAACAAAAAGAAGCGTCTTTTTCGTTCAGCCAAGTTGCGGCCTAGTCAGAACGCTTGGGACAAGTATTATGCAGCGGAAAAAACTTACCTACAAAATGTGCGAGAAGCCAAGCACTCTTTCTTTCATTATGACCTGCCAAACATGTTGTCTACTAACCCCCGTAGGTTCTGGCAAGTCATTAATCCCCAGAATACACGCACAATTTCCCTCACCGATGCATCAGGTGAAACTATCCGTGAATCCGAATGCGCCAACATTTTTAACGCAGCGTTTTCATCCGCGTTTACTAATGAAATCGATCCGGTTGTTTCTTCAAACCTCGCAATTATTCAGGATACAATGCCTTCGCTTGTATTTTCTTCAGAAGGGATTTTGTCCCTAATAGAAAACTTAAAGCTTTCATCCTCTGCTGGCATTGACAACATCAACGCTAAGATTCTGCAGAACACCAAAGATACATGTTCATCCCTGTTGTGCATGTTATTCACTCAGTCACTCCTCACAGGCCAACTGCCCAAAGAATGGAAACAAGGGAAGGTCGTTCCAGTCCACAAATCAGGTAACAAGAACTCGCCTCTAAATTACCGTCCCATTTCTCTAACTAGTATTCCCTGCAAAATCATGGAACACGTCATCTATACTCACATCATGACATTTCTCGACTCGAATAACTTTTTCAATCCTGCCCAGCACGGGTTTCGCCGTGGTTACTCCTGCGAGACTCAGCTTGCCGCTTTCTTACACGATCTGCACTCTAACCTTGATTGTAATCTTCAGTCTGACGTAATATTTTTAGATTTTGCTAAAGCCTTTGACAAAGTGCCCCATAAACGCCTTCTTATAAAGCTTTCCCGCTTAAATTTTGACCCTAATATACTAAAGTGGATTGAAGAATTCTTGACTAATCGTTCACAATTCGTCACCATTAATAATAGGAATTCTAATTCAGTCTCTGTAACTTCAGGCGTCCCACAAGGATCCGTGCTGGGCCCGCTACTTTTCCTAATATACATAAATGATTTACCATTAAACGTAACATCTAGCATACGTATGTTCGCGGATGACTGTGTGATATATCGTGTTATTAATTCCACCGCTGACCAATCTTCTCTTCAAAGTGATCTTGATGCAGTCCAGGACTGGTGTAACGAGTGGCTAATGGAACTTAACCCGCGTAAGTGTAAATATTTGTCCATTCACCGTCGCCGTAATTCCCTCCTATTTCCTTATGTAATATCTGAAGTTCCGGTAGAACTAGTTCATTCATACAAGTATTTAGGAGTAACAATTTCGAGCGATCTTTCCTGGAATCCTCATGTTACTAACCTAATACCATCCGCGAACAGGACTTTAGGATTTTTAAAACGCCATCTGCATCACGCTCCTCAACATGTAAAATTGTTAGCCTACAAATCATTTGTCAGGTCAAAACTAGAATTTGCATCGCCTATTTGGAATCCTCATCAGGCATACCTAATTAATGATCTTGAATCTGTACAAAATCGCGCCGCTCGTTTCATCCACTCATCATATTCCTTTGACATCAGCGTTTCCTCCTTAAAAACTGCATCCGCATTATCCCCCTTATCGCTCCGTCGTCGCATTGCCAGCCTAGCTTTATTTCACAAATTCTTTCATAGCCATATGCGCATCCCACCTTATATCCTTCCTCCTACACGCATATCTCACCGCACCAGCCATCAGCTACAGGTTGCCCGTCCACGCGCACGCACTGTCACGTTTTCAAATTCTTTTTTTCTTCGCACAGCTCCAGACTGGAACGGCCTTCCTAACGACGTTGCTGTCATTATGTGCCCATCCAAGTTCACCGAAAATGTAAAAAACTTCCTGTTATTGTGACTATGTATTTTTATTCTTGCCACCCCTTATGTAACGCTCCATTTATTGGAGCCTTTAAGGTAATAAAATGAAATGCAATGAGATATATGCTACAAAAGAATTTCAAACGCAGGTTTCTCCTCCTAGTCCTTAGGTCTGGCCATTGAATAGTATATGTGGCCTCTGTCATGCTTAATTTTTTTTCATAGTTTGCAAGGGCGAATCTCGCAGACCTTCGTATTTTTTCAACTCTGTCAATTCCGATGTTTGAGGGCCCCAACATACAACTGCGTATTCGAGCCTTGATCATACATGTGTGAAATACAACTGTTGTTTCAGTCCTTAGGGTAGTGATGTTAAATTCCGCCTAACAAAACTGAGTACCGACGTCGCCTTATTCGTTAAATAATTTATGTGCCTAGTCATTCGCAAGTTCGAGGTCAAAAAAGAGCACCTAAGTATTTGAATTCCTTTACGCTAACTAATCTAGCCTCAGGGATTTGCTATGTGTGCTCCTGGTAGGAGCGCTTCTTTGTGAAGACAATGTGCATACATTTGCTCAAATTTAGCGACATTTTCCAACGTGCACACCATGTTACCACAATGTCCAAATGGGCAAGTACCGTAAATCATTTCTGTTGCATTTTTTTGCATTCGCATTTGGTATCTTCAATTAGCAATTGGCCAGTAGCATATAAAACAATTCTCAAGTAGCCGGCGTCTGCAACTATGTGGTACAACAGCCTACGATTTGACGTCGCTACCAATCTTTGTTTATCGAGCGCTTATTCCCTCTAAGCACCTAACTTATTTATTCGCATGTAATCTATCTAACTAACTAATGAATCTAACTAAGTGTATAATAGCTGTGTTTTTACTAGTACTGACCTACGGGGCAGAAACGTGGAGGCTTACGAAAAGGGTTCTACTCAAATTGAGGACGACGCAAGGAGCTATGGAAAGAAGAATGAAAGGTGTAACGTTAAGGAATAAGAAAAGAGCAGATTGGGTTAGGGAACAAACGCGAGTTAATGACATCTTAGTTGAAATAAAGAAAAGAAATGGGCATGGGCAGGACATGTAATGAGGAGGGAAGATAACGGATGGTCATTAAGGGTTACGGACTGGATTCCAAAGGAAGGGAAGCGTCGCAGGGGGCGGCAGAAAGTTAGGTGGGCGGATGACATTAAGAAGTTTGCAGGGACGGCATGGCCGCAATTACTACATGACCGAGGTTTTTTTTGGAGAAGTATGGGAGAGGCCTTGGCCCTGCAGTGGGCGTAACCAGGCTGATGATGAATTTATAACTTTGTGTTGTATGGTATGGTAAAAAAACATTTATTTGCCTTTTCACGACATGTTTAAATAACTTGAACTCAGAAAAGGCCCTAGGCGACTGTTGTCTAATGCTTCTTACAGACAATGGGACATGTCCACAACTCCCATTCTGAAATTGTTGGAAGCGTCACCTGCTTCCTTATTTCCTTGCCTGTTTACAGGGTTATTATAAACCATGGCTAGTTGCCCATGGGCTTAAATTTTATCGAAAACATGAATACGGTTTCCAGTTGCTCGTGTTTAACCACTTGCAGATCACATTTGCTCAGGAAATATATCTCCCCAATTTAGGGGCAACATTTTTTTTTTCAGGGTGTGCATGTACTCTAAACTTTAGAATAAAGAATTGAATAGTGTCCTATTCGATTGTGTCTCCAAATCGAATAGACGCTATTCATAAATGATAATATTTTTGAATATTTTAAAACATCAAATGAAAATAAAATTCGAGCAACATTATGGTAAATTTTCACCTCCACGCGAATAGTACGTGCATAAAACTTGGGAAATTGTGTAGTAGAGGAGGCTACATACCATAGGTAGCTCTACATTAGAGGCTGTACAGCAATCAGTCACACCTACTGAAGATTCCTGTGAATGGTTAGAAACTACTTGGTTGCTGTTCCACTCTTGCTCTTAATAAACAGCTCTTCGGGAAGTAGTATGCAGTGACAGACACTTGTTAACATTAACAATACTAGAATGTGAACATCGTTATATTTCTTGTGATACCAGCTGTACATTGTTGAGAACTATACAATATCACGTTCGTCTTTGACATTATTTGATTCGGTCTCATAAGTCACTATTCGATAATTTATATATTTGTATGCTGATTTGTGATGTTCGGAGTGACTTTTTGGAAAACAATGGGTAAAAAATTCTTTGTAAGTGACAAAAGGAGACGAAAGCTTTTGACTATTTACAGTGCTACACAAGGGTTATTGTAGTAGGCAGGATAAAGTAGGATAATGTTTTTAGTGCAATGAAGCCTAAAAAAGTACAACCAGTTCCACGCAGTGAAATCTGCCAAACAGCGGAGCTGGTGGTCATTTTCTCAAGTTTGAACTCGTATTTAGCGCGAATTTTATGAAAGACTTTTGTCTCGTTGTCGTCGCTTTGCTAGATTTGAGCTTTAGTTCCGGATGGCGCACACTCTTCTTTTGCGTGAGGTTGTGATCCAGCTGCAGTCTATAACACACCTTGAATCTTTGGCTGCATTTACGGTCGACAAACTTCTCTCTTGAACCTTTCATCGGCGCCCTCCGTCGGAGTAATCTCTCTGCGTCGACGTCACAGGTCGGCCTCCAACTATCGAAGTTGGGGGTAGCTTGCCTTTCTGTAACTTGACTTGGCTTGTCTTCGTTTGAAAGTGCCAGTTGGCTTGCCTTGACCGGTGCTTGGCTTGCGCCTCTCGTTTTCGTTGCTCCGTGGTAGCGGCGTCCCTCCGCTGGCGCTTTTCTTGCGAGTGTTGCTCTCGAAGCTGCGTAGTTGCTAGGCGCCGCTATGTTCTGAAAAGGCACGATTTTTTCACATGCTTCACTGCCGTCATGCATGTACGGCTGCGAACCTCAAAGTGCTAAAGAAGTCACTGCACTCGCATATAATTCTAAGACTGAAGACCTCTTCGTATCCGGGGCGTTCTGCATGTGTCAGTGTAACAAGCTTAGCGCACAACTACAGATAATTCTCATTATAACAGTCATTGAGGCAGAAAACAAAATTCGCTATAAGCAGTATTTTCTTCAAAGCAAAAAGTCCTAAGATCCATTCTAAGACGAGAAGTGCAGCCCAATTGCATACGCAGTCGTAAAACGTTGCCTAAAATCAAGCAAAACTCAATTATAGTGACTTGACAGTGCCGTATTTTGAACATAGTGAGGCTCAAGGAAATGCTACACATACTAATTATGAAAGTTACAAGAAATAATTTTAGGTGCCAATAGGCCAATTAGGTTCTTGAAGAATAACAGGATTTTGTATCACCATTTTTTTGCTAAGGAAGCACAGTTAACATCACTGACATCGAGGATATTGATAAAGTTATTACGTGGCAGTGTGTTCCTGTTTTTCATTTTCTGTATTTGACACTTCGTGGAGTGGTCTGCCACTTTGAATAAAGTGGTCATGTTCTGAAGTTGTACCCGGGAATACTTGAAATAAAACAAAACAAATGAGTCAATGAAATTCTAAAGAGGGCAAACTTTATGCTACAGCCTTCCATGTGAAACTTGGTTCTTATACTTTGTTCTGTCGTTTTGCTGTTTTTGCAGGATTTATGTGTCTCGAATTTCTTGCTGCTAATATGCCTTATGTAAAAGACACCCTGGCTTCGCTTCTCGTATGGCACCTAAAGCCTCTGAAGAGCATAAGTAGAACAACAAGTGTCGTGCTTCTGTAACCCTGGGCATTTTTTTGTGTTCATTTATGTTTGTTATGTTTAGTCTCCTGAAGACCCAAATTCACATTTCTCAGACGAGCATACAAATGCTGCGCCTTTCTAAGCCTTGACATCTTAACCTTGTGCTTTTATTGTAATGGAGCTTATTAGTCACCGGCGTTTGGCAGTGGCCATTAGAGCAGGGCACGCACTCCCAGCATGAGTGGTGTTCCCCGAGAAAAAGTGTTGGAGAGGATGGCCCACTATAGCGTCCCTCTTCTTCGCTACAATTACCACTGGGAACAAAAATGGAGCCTTCCGGCAACGTAACAGCTTCTCACTATGAGTGGATCATAGTACGTCTTGAGGAGCTGGATGTTGATAATGCCTCATCCACGATGGCGCATCTCCGAAGACGGTTCAACGTGGTTCGATCACGTAGTTGACGGGGGCTGCGCGTTCGACGACATGGTAGGGCCATTTGTACTTGGATAGTTGTTTTGAAGAGAGACCAGATGCTGCGGAGGGAATCGAGAGCCACACAAGCTCTCCAGGAAGTAAGGTGGGCGGAGAAGTGGTGTAACCTCGAGTGTTCTACACGTGGTCTTCGTCATTATAGATAAAGAGCCGAGTCAGATCAAGGCACTCTTCAGCGTGTCTTGCCTTGGCAGAAATGGGCGCACATTCAGATCTATCAGGCCGGTATGGTAGAATTATGTCAATGGTGTGCGACGGGTGCCGACCGCAAAGTCAGAGAAAGGGTGAAAACCTGGTTTTGCTGTGACTAGCGGCGTTGAATGTGTAGGTAACAAATGGCAAAATGACGTCCCAATTTTTCTTGTCGGAGGCGACGCACATGGCAAGCATTTCACCGAGGGTACAGTTGAAGCGCCGTAGTTGTACGACGAACACGTAGTGTTCTTTAGGAATGGCTTAAACTACATTAGACAGGAAGACAGGTCCGTCATCACTGAGCAGTTCATGACGTGGGCCATGACGCAGGGTGAATCGACGAAGTAAGAAGAAAGCAACATTGCGCTATCAGCGTATAGTACTTTCAGCATATCGCGTGAAGGGGTCGACTGCCACAATGTCCCATCGGTTTCCAGCCGATGTCATGGGAAGGTGCCATTGAAATCGTTGCTGACGCGCTCAGACGACCGGGTAGGGCACGGTAAAGTGGCAAAACGGCTGGCGAGAGGCAGGTTGAAGATTTCTGGCGCTAACAATCGAGGGAAGAGCGAACAAATTTGTGGACGTAGGTGTACATTCTACGCTACTAGTACCTCTGTAGAAGGCGTGGTTAGTTTCAAATCTCCCAAGTGTGCACACTGTGGATCGGCGCGCAAAGGTGCGCATATCTGGGAACGCAAACTGCGAGTTACTTCTAATGACCACTGGCGCTCATCGGGGCTATAATTACGTCGATGAAGCAGATTGCTCGCACGGCGAAATGGTGAGCTTAACGATGCAACGTGCGAGTGATTGGTTGAATCGATGAACCAGGAATAAACTCTATGAGGGAGGCAATCCAATCGTCCTTGTGCAGCTCAGAAGCGATGATAGTAAGTTTAGGGGAAGAAACAGTAAACTAGGGTAGGGAGCAGCAGGCATTGTCGTCAGTTAAGGGAAAGCGCGAGAGGGCATCCGCTGCGGTACACCATGGGCATAGCGTAGTCCTGCAGGCGAAGGGCCCACCGGGCAAGATGGCCTAAGGAATATTTCAAGAACGACAGCCAACATAGTGCATGATGGTCCGTGACTATATCAAATGGACCACAAAACAAAGAAGACCGGAACTTAGTATGAGCCTATATGATGGTTAGGCATTATATTTCTGTCACAGTGTAATTGGTCTCAGCATTCGTAAGCGTACGCCTTGCATAAGCCACGACATACTATGGAACCCTTTGTTCGCACTGGTCAAGCACAGCGCAGAGGTCAACACCGCTGGAATCTGTGTGCACATCGGCAGGGGCTGTCAGGTTGTAATGACGCAACATTGAGACAGACGTTAGCGAACGACGGAGTTTTGCAAAGGCCTCGCCACACTAGGATGACCACGAAGTGAGGGGTCCGTTGCTTCTAAGTATCTTCGTCAGAGGCGATGTCATGGCGGTGATTTTGCGAATAAAGCGTCTGAAGTAAGAGCAGAAATCTATGAAACTGCTTAAATATTCGACGGAAATTGGCTTAGGAAGTTCAGCTACGGCCCAAAGTTTGGCGGGATCGAGGAGTATTCTATCATCCCATCAGACGTAACCTAGAATTGTCAGCTGCCGAGCTGCCAACCCGCACTTCTATAGTTTAGTTATAGGCTAGCGTTTGTTGAACACGTGAAAACAACCCGGAGCTGTTGAAGAGCCGTGGTGAAGTCGAGAGCAAAAACTACAACGTTGCCAAGATAGCATAAGCACGTGTGCCTCTTCAAGCCGCGTAGAGCTGCGTCAATCATGGGCTTGACCGTTTCCGGCGCATTACAATGTCCAAAAGGCAATATGTCCAATTTGTGTAAGCTATATGGTGTTAAACAAGCGGTCATCAGCCGATGGACATCTGCCATGGGTATTGCCGATACCCTTACTGCAAATCTAGAGAGAAAAACAATTCTGCGCCGGAGAAGGCAGACGTCTTTGCGAGTGATCTCGTTAAGACGCCGTTAGTTTACACGGAACAGCAGCAACCACCTTTCTTCGTAAAAAGGACGACAGGGGATGCCAATGAACTCTTGGAATGTCTTATCACCTCACGGCGAAGCATCTCGTCCACTTGTTTGTTAATTACACGAAGTTCTGCAGGAGATACATATGTCGGTGTTTTGTTTCAGGGCACTTTTTGTGTGCTGTCATCAAAATTCTGAGGAATAATCTGTCAAGAATTTGATACAAGATGTGAGCAAGTCTAGTGAGAGAATGGTGCCAGACGCTGCCGCAATAGCGAATGAGAGCAAGTGTAAATCCGATGGTTAACAGGTTACGTCAAGCCCAGGTAAGATTGCCCTGTATCGGCAGAAGACCAAAATTCTTCTAAGAGGCACAACAGCTGAGGCGGCTGGACTGGTGTAAGGTCATTGGCAATAAATGAACCAAACACATCAATGGGCGATACGTAACACGTACAAGCAGCACTGAGCTCCTGTGGAGCTAGTACAGTAATGGTCATCGGGCACGTAAATAACTTGCGCAACCTCAATCGCTTCTACATTGGCAAGATTCAACTTGGAGCAGTATTACAGGGTATGGGGATGGATTGCAAACGAAAATGGTGATGGAGCCATGTGGGATATCCACTTTCGCAAAGGGTATTGAGGGTAGCGAAGGGTAGCAGTCCTTTCCGAGTGCGAAAGTGATCGGATGGAGACAGTAGGGGAAGCATCTGAGATTCCGCTGCAGTACATGGGCACGACCGTTGACGCGTTCGGAGGAATGTGAGAGTCGGCTTGGACAAGTAGTTTCGTCGAACGCGAGGAAATCTTGGTGATCATAAAATGTAACAGCGGCAATAGTTCTATTTCAGACCGAGCGCAATGGATAACGGCATTGAGGCGCGAGAGAAACTCGCAGCCGAGGATAACGTTATGAGAGCACGAAGAAAGCATTAAGAATTATATGGCATATGGAACGTCGGCAGTGACAACACGAGAGAGAGAGATGCAAATAAGAGAAAGGCAGGGAGGTTAACTAGAGTTAAAACCTCCAGTTTGCTACCCTTCACTAGGGGAAGGGAAAGGGGAAGTAGATACGGAAAGAAGAGTGAGACAAAAATAAAAGCGTGAGAAAAAAATATGAAAAAGGACGTAATGGGGCCATTATAGTCTTTCTAATAGGCCACTGTCGCGTAAAAAGATCAACGAAGCGTTGACCGACTATCGCTATGTGACAACACGAGCAGTGCAGCAGTGCAAGCCACTAAGGGGTGAATATTCAGAGGACTGGCTGTGCGGAGCGGCAGCGGAGAAAGGGTCGTCGCGACTTTCTGAAGTATACGGCAAAACTTAGCGCGCATAACACATAGGGCGGCTCTTTTGTCCACGAGTGCAGATGTGCGAACACTGCCAGCGAACACTTCTACTACAGTGGAGGGACTGCGTTGAGGACTTCCAGATTTCGACGGTTTTATGCTATCATAATGACAACTCTCCAGGACAAAGGTGGCGTGAGCCGATGACGCCGTGCCAGCTGCTGTCAAAGTCCTATACCGGCAGCGACCTAAGTTTTATGCGACAATGATATTGTCATTAAGATGGACAAGATAGATGTCTGCGTTAATTCTTTTTCTCCTCTGCGGTTTTGTAGGTAGGTATTACTGACGGTTCCATAATGCTTTCATTTTCATTTCACATTCCTCAAGCCCCCATATACCCAGCGTCAATATCTTTTTTTACGGAAGAGGAGAAGTGTAAGGCGCCACGCACGGGTGCCTGGCACACTCGCCATCGGTACTGGCGCATGCGCACCGAGACAAGCTTCTGCATAAAAAGCGAAGCCTGCGCGCCTCAGGGGTTCTTGTCCGGATGGCTGCGCGGCAGTTGTGTTGCGTAAGTAAATGCTCTGGTTCTAACTGAGGACTCACGTCTGTCTCTTTGCATAGCTGCGGACGGGTGCACTAACCGAACCCCGCGGTGTAGACTAAAACAAAAGTACCCGACATCACCAAACCAGGTTTCCATGTGCATATATTTACGGAACATGATGTGGAATCCTCTGAAACCTTAAAATTGTGTTGACGCTTGCGCTTTTTTACGGAGTATGTGGTTGGCAAATACAATGCACTCTAAACAATGTGTTCTTGATCGACTGTTATGTTGTTTTTGTGAGTATCGTTTATTGACCAAAGCTACTTCTCATTAGGAGCCACACAGGATATTCACCATCCTGGCTTGAAAAAGACACAATTGGTACCGTAATATCAGGACATGACGTAGCTTTTCTTTAATTGGGATATGAGAAATATGCAGATGAGCTACCAACAACCTAGTTTTACGGTAAACAAAATGCAGTTTGTGTTATAAATTTTGAAACACTTTTTATCACGCACAGAAAGCAGTTGAATTCAAAGATGAAGCTTGAAGTTTGCAGCTATCAGTATAGGTTGTATGGGTGTCGTTCTTGCAGATTTTGTTTGTGTACTTCCTGCAGGTGTCGTTCTTTAGTTTGTGATATGATTCGACTTTTTCTTCCAACACATGAGTTTCGCATTTATATCCATCAGCTGGAAAAAAAATCCAAGTATAGAGATAGAAGAAACGGTGATGAACACTCCTAGAGCTCGTATACAACCGCATAGAAGAGCTACAGTGCAACCGTTTCAATGAAACAAGTAGGCTACGTTACCGCTTAAGGAACGCATTTATTCTAAGAATTTTCGTCAGCCCCAAACTGTCAATGCTGGTATCGAGGAATACATATTATCGGACCAAACCGACGATTTTTAAAGGTTTTGAAGTGTAACGATGACCTTGACGCAAGGGCAATGCATGAAGCATCCCCTCTGAGCGCTGCACTCGTCAGCGTTCCTACGAGTAGCATCTAGAGTTGGCCGGCATGGTAAAATGGCCTAATTGTGGTGAACGTTGATCTGGTGATAGTGGTAACCAACCTGCTGTGCACGTTTGGTCGAGTGTCAACGTTGGCCACGCCGTGTGGAAAATAGCGGGGCAAATTTACACGACAGTACCGTTCAGGACGACGAGCAACTTGGGTGCTACAGTCGTTCAGCGACGTATGGCGCACAATATTTCTAAATGCTGATGTTCGACTCATAAAAAACTGAAAAACACAACCCAAGATGAAGGACCAGTGTAACAGTGGCATGTGTGGAATTCAGTGCCATACCCGGCAAATAAATATACGAGAAGAATCTACGAAATTGTAAAACTAACCATGTGGCTAGAACATATGGGGTGCCAACACTGTTTCTATTATGAAATTTCAAACACTCAGCTATTATTAGTCATATTGTCAGAAAATATTTTACACCGATTTTTCAGTAGTCATGTTCAATAAACTATCTAATTAGGACTCTCTCTAGTACAGGCAGCCCTACATATTTTGGTAGGGCTATACTGTATTTCACCGAATATAGTATTGCTCGCTCTCGGCAAGACAATAAAAACACTACTGTGACTTTGATTGTGTATAAGAAGTTAAAAACAGATATTTCTTGTATTTGAAGCATTCGGGAAATATATGCGGTGTTTGTTTTTTTAGCCGCACCAAAGCTTTAAAAATTTCGTGTGGAACAAATGAGCTGAATTGAGCCCTTGACCTTAATCCTTCGATGAGGTACATTACTTCTTGGAGAAATCGAAATGCCTAATGGAAATAACAACCCCTAACAACAAAACTTACATTTCAAAGCAGTTACTTTATCGCGCACATTTCGATCTACGAATGGTAGCTAGTAATATTGCAAGGCAAATCGGCATGGAACTAATTCTGAGCATGGGGCCTGTTCTGTGATATCCGCCATCAAACTTGCGATGAACATGCACTATTGTTCGACTTACTTGTTTACGCAAAAACTTTATGCACATTCAAACACAAAAGTAACAGGCACCCAATGCATTTCGTGCGATACATTCAATATTTGTATCTCGAAAGTGGATAGGCCTTGCCCACTTACCGGGTACAATTGTAAATTTAAATCTGAGCCGTAAGGTATTAAATTGAAAAGGTAATTTGCTAAATTATGTTATATGTTGAATTAGGGATTCTGATTTCTCTCTAAAAGCTATGTCCGCCCTATTGAATATTTAGC
Organism: Dermacentor albipictus; assembly: GCF_038994185.2. Taxonomy (NCBI): domain Eukaryota; kingdom Metazoa; phylum Arthropoda; class Arachnida; order Ixodida; family Ixodidae; genus Dermacentor; species Dermacentor albipictus. The sequence goes on along the minus strand of NC_091825.1, from coordinate 76,097,340 downwards.
AGCAGAGTCAGAATTACGCTATCTGCCTTAGGTATTGATTAAATATTTAGTGCGACAAGAAAACACCACCTGTATTGCACACAGTTAATGTAGACATTTCTACTACTAAAACTAGGTCGCCGCCAGTCATAATATTGTTCAAAATTTGTATTACAATATTTAAGTGCATAGTACTTTGATTGTAATACGAACCAATCTTGCAGTTATTCACATGTGCCATCCCAACAGTGGTGGCAATTATTTTTATATGCTTATCATTGCAGATTGCGGTGGTGAGCTTGTTGGTTCATGCTTGAAATGTGGATTCTGGTGCAATAAAACCAAGCGGAAAGAAAAATGAACAGAAACAGCGCTGTGGCACTCTCTCTTCTTGCTTCGTTCTCCTTCATCTTTTCACTTAGTGGACAATGTCCACAGGTGTCCCTTCTTTCCACTTAGGGACAAAAAGAACGGCGTTCTTTCTGTCCGTTCTATGTTTCACTTCGTTTTGCAGCGCCAGAACCATCATTTATGCGAGTTTAAGGAATCTTGAAGCCCATTTTTAGGCAGTGATGCTTTCGCTGGGGATGATTTTTAACATCTGATAAAGAAGGAGTAATATCAGGAGCCTGAAAGTGTAGAAACTAAATCATACGCCATTATCTCAGCGTTTCGCCACTGTATTGCCATTATTTCTTCCATTGACAAGCCACTTTGACGCCCAATAGCAGCAGGGTATCAGTATTCCGTGTCAGATGGTGGAGCGCCGGTTGACAAGCTCCCTCAGCGTGTGTATGGCGTCGTTGTCTTGGTTATCTCACTATTGGCGAAGATCCGTTGCGCTCACGTGTGAATGAGAAGCACGTATCAACACATCACAGGTTCTGTATAGCTGAAATTTTATGTTACACAGATTATGAGCGTACTTTGGCAGTTTTGTCTACCGTGAGCCAGCCATGCGATCATGCAATGCCAAGGGGGCTAATTATCAAACGTCGGAGCCAAGAGAAATATTTGGTTTAAATGAATTACGCAAGCCTCTAACCTCTGTCTATCTCACGGCTTTGCTTTAAAACGTGTTGTGTGGCGGTCATGTGGAGTACTACTTTTGTCAAACACAGTAACGCCTTTGTGACGACTCTGCCATAGCCGAGTGCACGGAGCTATAGGGCGCGACCTATTCTGTGACACTTCGCAGAACAAAATCTAACAACTAGTCGGTATCACACCTTGCATGAAGGTAACTTGGCGTAACTTGGCTTCGATATTTCTGCAGCTAAACGCACTTCACATTATCCATATATTTCTTGTGTTCTTACATGCTGGCGCCATACTTGCGCGTTGATATTACGTCAGTGCGACGGTGGCAACGCAAACACGCCTCCAGTGTCCGAATTGCTATTGGAATAAATACCGAGTGTTTAAGTAAACACTTCCGAACATCCTTAAAAATTGCCTATGGCAGAAATCACAGTTCTAGTCCTTGAGCTGGTCTACTTGAAGAGGCGGAAATTACTTGCACGATAAATCGAAATACATATTTGACTAATTAACAAACATGCACTAATTAAGCATTTAACCAGTTACCTAATGACACACATTGCAATATACAAATTCTTGCTGTGGAGTTCTTCATGCGGATTGACATGGAACAAACTATCAAAATGACACCAATTTTGCGATGCTCATTTTCTAACTTTGCCATGAAAAAACATTAGCGGTCCACTTACTTTTGTGCTTCAGTGCATAAAACGGCGTTTTGTTAAGAAAGTAAGTAGTGCGACAGTGCATATTTACCGCAAGTTTTATGGCACACATCTTGAAAGTGGTGTCATCCACACAAACCTTTTCAAGTGAATATGCTTCACCGGCTACACTTAGTAAATTACAATATGTGCCATAAGCCAATTAGTTAACACACCCAATTATTGCATTTTTAAGCTTGAGATACTTTTAGTCCCCGTTGTCGGCGACCTTTAAGTGACCGTGAGCCAAAAGCCAGAGCCATTATTAAGGTTCTCAAACGAGAACATCCATGCAAGTCGCCAGAGCAAAACGAGATCATCACAGCAACAAGTAAAAACATAAGATGTGGCCTCTGGCCCCCAACCCTGTGCACAGGACGGCATTACATACGCTAATTACTGCCCAAAGAAGTTACAAAAGAAAGTTAGGGTCGATGCCTTTTTCATAAGAATCAGTAGAACGCGAAAGTGAAACGTGTCTCCGTAGGAGCTGTTGCATGTTTGCTTCGCGACAGTCCGCTGTGGAGAAAGGCGTACGATTTGCGGGCCGCCGACAGTGTTGCAGGTTTGCTTGGCGAATGGAGTCCACCTGCCGAGTCGCTTGGGTGATCGCACGAGCATTTCGGTCTGACTCCGTAGTCTCTTGTGCAACTAGCTAAGTTGCTACGTGATAGGCTTTAGGAATGCGAGTGGCAAAGTTCACGCGGGCGCCGCGACTGCGGAAAGACGTTGTGCTTCAAGCTGGAGTGTCTCTCGTCGGACTAGAGATATTCGCGCGTCGAAGCCATTGTGTTTTTGCGTCGCTTAGCGCAGGAGTTTCATTTCTTGGTGCCATTGCAAGCAAAGCAGTAGGCGGCGTGTAAGCACTGATGACACATATTGAAGCTGCACTCCATAGGTGACAAGGTGCTACAGGCGAATCCGGCGCAAAAAACAAACCCTGTGTGGAAAGTGCTAACACCAGGCTATACCACATTGGAGCCTCCCCTGTTCTGTGGCTACCGAAGCGCTTCCTGTCAGTGACCGTTAGTGTCATGATGCAGTACTTCACTTCACCGCTGCCATGAAGGGAAAGCTATGGAGGCAAAGCGAGCACAAGTGAGAACACCTCTGGAAAAGATTTATGTGTTTTAATCCTCGTTAGCGTAAGCTGGGGAACACAAATATAAACTCTTTATTAGCACCTGTTAAATAAGAAAGAACAGGCCACTGAACGTAACGATTTTCTTATTTTACGGCTTTTCCTTTCCGTGCCTAGGGAAACGCGAAACCATCGCACGTGGAAGCTGCGTCGATTCAGCGTCCGTTCTGGGCAGACAAAAGCACTGTCAAACGCTGCCGGACTGCGTGGGGCGGTAACACGTCTGCAGCAGCCAGGCACCGCTAGCCTTCCCCCCATTGCCACTGAATGTTGTCCGGAGTACATCTCCATCTCACAAGCTGGTTGCAGCACTGCCGAAAGTACGATGCGTACACGGGCAATATCATTGCGGAGCGGTGTATAGTCCCAGGTGCAACTGGCTGATAATTGCTTGTACACTAGAGAGTTTTATTTTTGATTGTTATATGATACGGCAAAGCGATACGTGACATGTCAAGACCTTTGCTCATGCACGTCGTGCATCCAGAATTACTGTGAGAATCACCCCCGTTAACCTAACCGTGGCAGCATGTATGGCAGCGGCCGTGCAGGCGCCGACAATCCGCTTCGATCCGAATTTACGCTTGTCAGTAGCTAGCCGTCCTGTCCGCAAGAAATAAGCGGCAAAATCCGTCATCGCTAAGTCTGACCTCAAGTTGAGATCAAATAAATAGGCATGTTTGCTGTAATTCTTGAGATGGGCTTATCGGCTCTTTGTTTTCACAATGCTAGGGCTACAAACATGTCGCCGTGCCGTAAAACTGGTTTTAGTTCTAGCTAGCAGATGGCACCACAACATTAGCATTGGTGATGCGTGGACGAAGCGGAACGCTATAAAAGCCCGATTGTTCAACGCACCATTGTTTTACTACCATGCTCTAGCCTGGTAAGTGATGACGGCAGTGAGCAAACTCCAAGTAGACGCCTAGCAGACGCTGTGGCACAGGTGAGCATTTGTAAGGGCATTCGCCCGTGCTCATTCGCCCGTGCTCGAAGCACAATTAATAGCACAGGGGTTTAATTTGTAAGTCCGTTCAGTTCATCTAATCTATCGTTTCTAACTCCTCTGCCTTATTTCTTAATCCGTACCCCGTTACTCGCTAATGTCTACAAACAGCGTCGCAAAAGAATAAGTTTGCCACAGATGGGCTCACCCGTGTTTGCAAAAACGGGACGACAAAGAAGAACAGGATCGTAATTCCGGGTACTGTTAGGTGAAACGTCGCACCAAAGAACGTCGTGGTCGGGAAAGTTGACTTGCTCCAAGCGGAGGCATGTGGAAGATATGAGTGGTGAATGTTCGTCATCGTGGGCTTGAGCAGCCACGAGTGAACATAACGAAAGGTGGACAGAACTTGTCGTGGTGTTGACTGTAATACGACTGAGTGCATCCATTGCCCTGTTAAGGCGGCCTTTGACACAGTGTATGTCTGTCGCGAATTCGGCAATAAAAGCAAGATTCCGTAGCTCTCTAGAAGTATTCGTGGCACTGCAAGAACGTGAAACCGAAACAAGTGGTTTATGGTCGTTAAGAATGATAAATTGTTGCCCTTCAGGGAAGTGCCTGAAATCCTCCACTGCGAGGTCGGCCATGAGGAGCGCCCGTCTAAACGTGCTGTATCGGCGTTCAGTGTCGTGTAACTTGCCGGAAAAGAAGGTGATGCGGGCCCACTCAGCATTAACCCACTGATCAAGAGCGGCAAAGAACAGCAATTTACAATACGCAGCGAGGCACTGGAAGTCGTAAGCGAATACATCTACTTAGTGCAGGTAGTGACGGCGGATCATGAGACGGAAATAATCAGAAGAATAAGAATGGGCTGGGGTGCGTTTGGCAGGCATTCTCAGATCATGAACAGCAGGTTGCCATTATCCCTCAAGAGAAAAGTATATAATAGCTGTGTCTTACCAGTACTCACCTACGGGGCAGAAACCTGGAGGCTTACGAAAAGGGTTCTACTCAAATTGAGGACGACGCAACGAGCTATGGAAAGAAGACTGTTAGGTGTAACGTTAAGGGATAAGAAAAGAGCAGATTGGGTGAGGGAACAAACGCGAGTTAATGACTTCTTAGTTGAAATCAAGAAGAAGAAATGGGCATGGGCAGGACATGTAATGAGGAGGGAAGACAACCGATGGTCATTAAGGGTTACGGAATGGATTCCAAGAGAAGGAAAGCGTAGCAGAGGGCGGCAGAAAGTTAGGTGGGCGGATGAAATTAAGAAGTTTGCAGGGACGACATGGCCACAATTAGTACATGACCGGGGTTGTTGGAGAAGTATGGGAGAGGCCTTTGCCCTGCAGTGGGCGTAACCAGGCTGATGATGATGATGATGATGATGATGATGATGATGATGATGATGCTGCTGATGATGATGATGATGATGATGATGAAGAGCGGCTCCCACGGCTTCCGAAGACGCGCTCAAAATAATGCTTATAGAAGCGGTCTGCCAGAGGTGATGCAGTAGGGCGGATTGTGCAAGTTCAGTCTTAACTGTGGCAAAAGCTGGATCAAGGAGCGTATGCCAAGTAAGTGCGGTAGAAACGGAACGCAGTGCTTCAAGAGGCTGCACCAGCTTGGAGCATGCAGGGATGAAAGAGCGTTAAAAATTGATGAGTCCGAGAAAACGTCGCGAGCTACGTGTGAACTTTGGTGGCGGGTAGTCGATGATAGCCTGAATCTTGTGAGGCAGCAGACTGATGCCGTAATTGATGATGTGGTGCCCGAGAAAATCGATCTCCGGAGCCCCAAATAGCCTGTTGTCAACATTAATGACGAAATCGTAATCACGAAGTCGAGTGAAAAGCTCATGTGGATGGTTCCTTTTGGGTTTCGCCATCACTGCTCGCAACGAGAAAATCGTCCATGTCGGAAAAAAAAAGGCAAGCCTCTGGCGACTTCGTCCGTGAAACAATGAAAGGTTTGAGCTGCGTTGTGCAAAGAGAAAGGCATGCGCAAATACTAGACATTGTCAACTGGGATAGTGGCAGCAGTTTTTGGAATGTCGGCTGGCTCAACGGCGATCTGGTGATAAGATTTCACAAGATTGATTTTTGAATATACTGCTGCGCTGGTTAAAAAGGCATTGCAATCCTAGCGGCTATCGGTCGGAAATCTGTCGAAACCTCAGCAGTCATGGAGGCATTGCGGCAGACAGCAGGCAGCCGTATGCAAAAATACTGAAAGATATCTGTAGCGGCTCCACAGCCACCATAGTCCTCCATAAAGAAGGCAAAATCCCAATAAAGAAAGGCGTCAGGCAGGAAGATACGATCTCTGTAATGCTAATCACAGCGTGTTTAGAGGAGGTATTCAGAGACTCGTGATCGGGAAGTATTGGCGATAAGAGTTAATGGAGAATACCTTAGTAACTTGCGATTCGCTGATGATATTGCCTTGCTTAGTAATTCAGGGGACCAACTGCAATGTATGCTCACTGACCTGGAGAGGCAAAGCAGAATGGTGGGACTAAATATTTATCTGCAGGAAACTAAAGTAATGTTTAACAGTCTCGGAAGGAAACAGCAGTTTACGATAGGTAACGAGGCACTGGAAGTGGTAAGGGAATACATCTACTTAGTTCAGGTAGTGACTGCTGATGCGGATAATGAGAGTGAAATAATCAGAAGAATAAGAATGGACTGGGGTGCGTTTGGCAGGCGTTCTGAGATCATGAAGAGCAGGTTGCCATTATCCCTCTAGAGAAAAGTGTATAACAGCTGTGTCTTACCAGTACTCACGTACGGGGCAGAAACCTGGAGGCTTACGAAAAGGGTTCTACTTATTTGAGGACGACACAGCGAGCTATGGAAAGAAGAGTGATGGGTGTAACGTTAACGGATAAGAAAAGAGCAGATTGGGTGAGGTAATAAACGCGAGTAAATGACATCTTAGTGGAAATCAAGAAAAAGAAATGGGCATGGGCAGGACACGTAATGAGGACGGAAGATAACCGATGGTCATTAAGGGTTACGGACAGGATTCCAAGGGAAGGGAAGCGTAGCAGGGGGCGAAAGAAAGTTAGGTGGGCAAATGAGATTAGAAAATTTGGAGGGACAACATGGCCACAATTAGTACATGACTGGGGTAGTTGGAGAAGTATGGGAGAGGCTTTTGCCCTGCAGTGGGCGTAACCAGGCTGATGATGATGATGCTGCTGATGATGACGACATTCCGCGCATTTCTCTATCGCCTGTAGGTGTTCCTGATTCTATTTGCGAACTTTAGTGTAACGCCGTTCTTCGGCGTTACGGCGATGGTAACGCCGTAACGCCGAAGAACTTCGAAAGCAAGTACTCGAATCAAGCTCCTTTCCACGCCTAGGACGTTCCCCCTCGCGCAGCCCGTCACGCCATGCTTCACGCCACGCATCACGTTACGCTTCCCCTCATGCCTCGCGCAGCGCATCCCGCGGCCATGAGTCGTCGGACAGGAACAGCTGCGGCGCAAAACGATTGCGCTCCCGTGACAAAGTCAGCTGGACCGACGTAACCAAGGGCAAAGTTAAAGGCAGCGGCGCCAGCTCCAACAGCGCCACTAGTGGCCGAAGCACTCCTAGCAGCTGGCAGGCGTGGATTACCAGCCCCTACTACAAGGAACTCGAAAATATCCGCGCAACCAATGCTACGCTTGTAGAAACCACGCGCCGGCTTGCCGAAGAGCTAGTCGAGGTCAAGAAAGAACTTCAAGCACAGCAAGCCCATCCAAGGACAGACCAAACTCAGTCACCCGAGACACCTATACATGCCACCGACACGCCATCACACCAATGCATACAATCAATTGACACAATCCAAGACGAGCCCCAGGAGGCGAAGACTACTGATCCAACCCCCAAGAAACGAGCACGCACTGAACTTGCACCCACCGTTGTCCCCGAGCAGAGCACCGACACGCTATCGCACCAAGGCACAGAATCAAAGGACAAAACCCAAGACGCGCCCCAGGAGGAGAAGACCACTGACCCAACCACCAATAAACAAACCCGCACTTCATCACGACATTACAAGGACCGGACTCAATTGGAAACTCAGCTCGAAGCCAAAATTGAAGCGCTCGCCAACACCTACGCCGGCACGGCTGCCGCGAACGCCCATCGACTGGCACGGCTGGAGGAACTGATCGCCACCTCCTTCCGCGCCATACAAGAGCGTTTCGAATTCATTGAACATACCCTTAAGCACATAGAGCGCAGCCCTATCTTTTCAGCGAAATTTGCCAACCACCCATACCTCCAAGAACATACGCAAGCCCACCCACCCTCGCCAAAACTATGTCCCAACCCCAATCCGCAATAAGATCCCTACCAGGTCTTACGGTCTGGCAGTGGAACTGCCACAGTTACAACAACAAGAAAGCACTGCTGCAACAACATATTGCCACAGTAAAGAAGAAACCTGACATTATCCTGCTGCAAGAAACAGCGACGGTGACCCCCACCCTCCGTGGGTATCGCGCTCACGTTAGCCAAGCAGAAGGACGGGGCGTCTGCACGTTCGTCCGCAAAGGGCTCACGTTCATCGAGCACCAACTCAAACACAGCCCCAGCATGGTGGGATACGCCTTCACTGAAATCATCCCAAGCAAACAGCGGAAAGGCAGCATGTTCATCGCCAACATCTACGGTAACCCCAAGCACCAAACACAGAAATTCAAGACCTAACTACACACAGCGAGCACCCAAGCCAGAGACAACACGCTGCTCATCGGAGGGGACTTCAACGCCGCCCATCGAGCGTGGAGTTATGTTAAGGACACGGCCAAGGGACGGGACTTAATACAGGATGCCCTGGACCACAATCGTGTCCTAATCACAGACCCCGTGCATCCTACCCGCATCGGCAACTCACTAGCACGAGACACCACACCAGGCCTTACATTCATCAAAAAGGACCATACGGGCAAAGTAACATGGCACCACATGGGCGTTGACCTGGGCAGTGACCACTACATCCTCGAAATTACGATAGCCAACCAATGCGGAGCAACCAATTATGGAGAATGGAACGAATTTCGTAAGGGGCGCCTCACCACAGCACAAGACATCACAGAGATCGAAACCTGAACGGCGGAGCTCCGCGATGCAGTGCGGTCAGCCACAAAGACCATAGAAACAGACGAAGGCGTAATCATCATGGACAGCCGCCTGGCCCATCTACTAGAGGCCAAACGTTTGATACAGGTGCGTTGTAAGCAGCACCGGCTGAATCGCAAATTGAGGAAGAGGTGGCTGACAAAAACAGAGCCCGTGAACAACATTGCATGTTCCTGCGCCGTCAACAGTGGAACAAAATCTGCAACCGAGCTGACAGGGAACTGGATCGCAGTTGTACATGTAATCTATTTCAGCACCTCCTAGACGAAACAAAGACCAAGTCATACCAGCGCGACCGCGTGGCCCATCTCATGCGTACCATCACACAACAACAAGGAAAAAACGGCGGTTTTCCTTAGAAATTATGAATCCAGGAGGGAAGACTCACACTTAATTATGCTTCTTTTACCTCAGCCGTGTGCCTAAAGAATGCATGCGCGCTCAGCGCAGAGTGATGGGAAGGCGATAGTGCCAGAATGCTACTTCTGCGACGCTCGTTCAGCTTGCATTTGTAAGCGTAACGCCACGGGCAAATGTGCGAAAAGGCCGCTTGGCAGCACATGTGCACTGTGTCATCTTGTAAACATTTTCCTTAGGATAAGTAAAATATGTAGAGACGGCTCCCCCTGCGCTTCTTTCTGAGTATTTATGACAATACTGCGCTTTATTACGCGCTGGTTTTTCATCATTAAATGTTATTTATAGAAATGCACATATCCTTTCAAGCAAGGCCAAGAAAGTTCTGCGCACAGGCCGCTGCGCTATTCTCCCTGTGATCCAATGCGAATATCGCTTAGGTGTCTCTTAAGAGTCTATTTATTTCATTGTCACATGAAAAATGTTCAACGTCCTGCTTTCCTCGGCTTTTGCGATCGATATTACCACTTTAAAGACGGTAAGAAAATTTCGAATATACTTGCAACAAAGATGAGATTTTTTTTTGGTGGACAAAAGTTTGGTGATTAAGAAAAACCACGCAAAAAGTGTTAGAGAAATAAATGTGACAAGGATTTTTTTTGCACTGCAGCAAATGTGCCTTTCGTAGCACACAAGTAAGTGCATGCATTCAATACCATGTGAAAATAATTCTGATGATCATGCTATTCCAGGCCATGCAAAACATTTATGTGAGAAAGCTGAATTTACTGAGGAAAAAAATTGTTTACACTGCAATAAATGCGGGCGTCGGAGTATACAATCGATTCCATGCTCCCCTCTTCACTCTTAAACAGCTCCTCACAATATATGATGTTATTTACTACAAGCTTAAAATAAAGCAACACTGGAGCAAAAGCGCAGGGCCAGATGCTGTGGTCATTCATTTTTTTTGGCGCGATTTCACGAGCTCAGCTCTTCTACCGTGCTTAAAAGTCCAAGAAACTAAGCTTAAAGTTTAAGTAGACATGGATGTGTGCCGGTGGTGTTACAAAAGAGTGAGAAACGCAGCGAAACTGGGAGATGTGTAGGTGTAGATCTCATTAAGATCTCAAATGGCATTGTTATTGCATTTGCTTGCCATCGCACGGTTTATTTACTTAAGTAAGAGAGCGCACAGGAATGAGGAAATGCCGGTTGTCGCAGCTATACGACCAATCGGAAATCTAATTCCTCCCTTAAACTCGAATTCTGGTGTGCTTATTCATCGAAGGGGTCCTTTTCCAGTTTGTCAAAACAATAAATTTTTGTGGCCCAGTTCATATGCTACATTTGTCGAAAACAGCGGCGAATGATTAAGTGGCATGTCGTCGACTCCAGGCTCCTTGTGTTGATGGACGATGTAAAAAAATTTTAGAACTTGTGGTTTATTACTGCAGATCTTAAGGCACCGGAAGATAATGGTAGATAGAACCACTAATTCTGTGCCTGCAGCAGCTGCACCTTATGGGTGGTCCAGCGCTTCAAAGAGGATCTTGTTACGGTCACTTATGTAGTCTGTTCATTGCGACCATGTGTTCAAGTGTGTGTACAACATAACTTTGTGAAGATAACTTGAACCACATAGTTATTTCTAGGAATGAAAAAAAAAGGAAATCAGGAAATCAGTGCAGTAGACGCCTCCTGTGGGCATAACTTCTGATGACGTATATGACGCATAAAGAGCTCAATTTTGTCTATGAACTCTGTGACCTAATTACGGTGATGAAGGACACTCAGTTGTTTCCAGTGCGAGGTGTCTTAAGAATAATGTCTGTCTTCCTAGGCAGTGTAATCGAAGAAAACTGGACTTCTTTATTATTAACTGTACATATGTAATGTTTAATATAGCCGAGGTGCTCTTCCAACGCATCCACGTTAGTCAGCCGACAATAGTGGCTTGACCTTACCTTGTCTTTTTTTGATGGCTGCGCATATTTTCAGTCCTATATATTGTAAGAATTCAATAAACACTCACTATAAAAGAACCGGTGTCTTTGTCGTGTTCGTCGTGTCCGATCCACTGTTTGCATGTATAACCGGCTTTAGTTTCGTGCAGTGCTCTATGCTCTGTCATCTGCCAGCTACTTAACTGCATAAATTATGTGTGTGTTTCGGGCAGCGATTCCATTTCTGCTATTCCACAACTTTGGGAGGTCATGGCACATTCTCAAAGCAGAAAAGAAGGTTTAAACGCACTTGAATAGAAGTATTTAAAAAACATGCATCCAGCCTCAGGATCCTGGGTGACCAGCAAACGTTCAATTCCCCGTTGACCTAGAGCAAGAGATTATTATGAATAGAAAGACCTAGATCTTTTACTGTTTTTTTAGACAACGTCGTCTTAGCCGAATTCAGACGGATGGGCCATATCTGATGTAGGGAATATTTTATTTTATTTATTCGTGTCCCTAGAAGTGGGTAGCCAGGCAGTACTTACGCTCACCTCACGTATGAGGCGCAACCGACCAACTGTTCCGTCAGGTGTGTCTACGTTTTATTCCTTTGCGCTCGTCCGTGCGTCCTTCCGTCACTGTAGCACTAAGCGCAATACAATCATGCTTTTGTTTATTTGAAATATTGTTGATATGTTAAAATTTCGCGTCTTTTGGCACATTTTAGGTCGAAGGCGCCATAATTCTGTTTTCAAACGTTTAGGTGACCGTCCCCGACAACTCTGTCAGGGGTAGTGGTGACGATAGCAAAACATTGAGAGCGCTAAATGAGCGTTGCCAAGCGGCAAACCTTATGTTGCGCAGCCCCAGCGACAAAGGTGACCTGGTCATGACCAAAAAGATACTGCATCGCTAATACAGACCCCTATTGGGTACTGTGATCCCATTTACACGCAAGTACTGGTTACAGAACAAAGTGCCTCCTCTTCTCTACTAGATATAAAAGGAAAATTTTGAGAAGCGATAGTCCCTCTAAAAAACTCCACATGTCTCTTTCGCTATCCACATATGTCTAAAGGGTCGGAAGAACGTAAGAATTAATCATCCGGGAGCATAGTGTTCGTATGCTGAAGTACGTACAATTGAATTTCGCTACGCGAGCGTTCCACATTTCTACAGCGAAGCTCCACACTTTTACACCCCCATGCAGTTGCCGTTTCATAGGCCAACACAAACCTATTTTGTGGGCCGATCCCAGATCAGACACACACGCACGCACACGCGTGCGCAGGCCTGCAAGTATATATATATATATATATATATATATATATATATATATATATATATATATATATATATATATATATATATATATATATATATATATATATATATATATATATATATATATAGCGAGAGAGAGCGAGAGAGGACCCGCCTAGGAGGGCCTTACGTTTCTGTTGTGACAGTTCTATCGGAAGGCCACGTATACTACGGACTCCTGAACAGCAACGTCCATACAAGGAGCGGCATAGAGAACAAAGATGACAATGGGAACGACGGCATGCGGCCCGTGCCACGCATGAACATCGTGTCCAGGACGGTCAGCACAAACGCGAAGCGTGGCAGGAAGATGGTGAATGTCATGAAGTAGAAAACGCGGCCTAGTGATTACGACACAATGCAATTAATCGTTTAAAGGGTCACATTCGAAATTTAAGAATAAATTTATCAAACCACAGCTTGGATTTGGTACTTCCATGTTTGATAGACCATGGTTTCAGGTTAAATACACTTTGCCAGTCTCTGGTGTACTCTTTGTATGTGCACGATGTAGTGGCCCAAACCAATTCGCAGGCCGCTGAAACGTCTTTGGCTGGTAATTACGTAAAATGCACGGTAATGTCACAATGTGAATAATTTCGAGCCACCTCAAATGGGTAATCATGCTAGGATATTTCCAGCTTCGTTCGCCAACCACCTTCACTGCATGGATTTTATAAGTAAGGAAGCATCTGTTCACCTGTTCACAAAGAAAGCTTTACATTATCGAACACAATTTTATAACGTTAAAAACGCGATAGCCAACTATGTCGTGATCCGGTTGGTGGGTTTCTATTAGCGTTGCACAAAGCGTTCTTTGGTCATTTTTGCTATTGATATCCTTAGTGTGGAGGAATTTCTATTTCTAATCTGCTTAGACCGCTCTGCTTTCAGCACGTATTTGACCAGGAGCACCATCACATGGGCGCAGCAGGCGTCATTAGACGTTAAAGTTCCCCTACGGCATATTACACTGAATACATAGGTTCATCTTTAATAAAACGTGTGACAAAGCCGTATATATGAACTTTCTTACCTTGCCCTGCATCTTCTACCATATAGGTCGTATTAACACGTTTTTTGACTCCGAGTTTTGCATGAACAGTCTCATTGTGCCTATAAGAGAGGTATGCATGAAGCAAGCAATTTCAACTTCTTCGTACTCTAGACGTTCACTACTTTAGCAATTACGATAAATTCCGAATCATTGTCATCATCACCATCAGCCTGTTTTTGTGTCCACTGCAGAACGAAGGTCTGCAGTGGACTCCAAGTGCCCCTATCTCGCACCAGCTGATTCCAACTTGAACCTGTATATTTCCTAGCTTCATCACCACACCTTATTTGCAGCTGCCGTCTTAGCCTGGGTTTCGCTTTCCATGGTACCCATTCGGTAACCGCAATGTTCTACCCTGCGCACAACTCATTACATGGGCTTCCCAACTTCATTTTTTTATCCTAATGTCAACTATAGCATCGGCTAATCCCTGTTACTCTCTTATCCACACCGATACTATCCTGTCTCTTAAGGCTACGCCTGAGATTTCTCGTTCCATTACTATTGGCGCGGTCTTCAGCGTGTTGTCCAGCTTCTTTGTTAACTTGATAATTTTAGCTCCATATGTTAGCATTGGTAGAGCGCAATAATAGTACGATTTTTAACGCCAACTGTAACCTACCCAGTCACGATTTGGTTTGGTTTCCTTCTTCTCGGCACTATCCCCTGTAGATATTTGACCTTGATTACTGCAATCCTTTACAAATTCTAGACGCTGACCGGCTCCCAGGAATTCTTGTTTCCTTGCCAGGCTATGGAACATTACATTTGTCTACTGCATATTAAACTTCAAACAAACTTTTACATTTTCGAGGTTGAGGTCTCCAATAATTCATTGCCATTTTTCCCCAGTGTTGCTGAAAACGGTAACGTTATCTGCAAACTAGAGGTTGTTGAGATATTCGCCGTTGATCCTCGCTCTTAAGCCTTCCCGGTCTAATAGCTCGAATATATCTAAGAAGGCATTGAACAGCAGTGGAGAGATAGTCTCCTTGCCCGACCATTTTGTTGATAGGCATTTTTCTACTTTTGTTAAGGAGAAATGAGATGGCTATGGAACCTTTGGAGATATTTCCCAAGATATTCCAGTATGCATCCTAGATTACGCATTGCCTCCACGGCTTCTAGTATCACTACTGGATCGAATGACTTTTCATTGTTTATGAGCGTTCTTCTTCTCCACGTGCT